>NC_081186.1:25102140-25288448 GCF_029867415.1 Vicia villosa | reverse complement strand
TTTTTGTTTATTTGGATTTGATTTTATTATAAAAAAGAAAAGAAAAAAAAAAGTCAGATTATTTTATGCTTCATGAATTCTTCTATACTTTGCTACTAACAAATTGTCTGAGTTTTGTAGCTATGTATTGTTTTGATACATTGCTACCTGTATCTCCTGCATGTTGGTCCCCTGATTCAGGAGTCACCTTGGAAGAGGCGACTAAAATTTTTAAAGCATATAAGAGGGAGGTAAGAATCCTTATGAATGAATGTAAGGAAGCTAACTTTTATCCAGATAGGTTTATTTGGAGAAAGTTACAGTTGGAAGAAGAGTATGTGGAACCAGAAGAAAAATGCTTAACATCAGATGAAGAGGATGCAGTAAGAATAGAAGAATTTGAGGTAAAAAAGAAATACGGGGAAGAAGAAATAAGGAAACTTGAAGATGATCGAGTTTTGGATAAAACCATAAATTTAACAATTTGTGAAGATGTGGACATCCAACTAGAAAATTTTCAACAAAAGAGTATCCCCAAAAACTATTTTTACAACAAGGCAGATGAAAGACAAGAAATTGACAAAGTATTGGAAGATATTTATGCCTTGTTCAATAAAATCAAGCTGAAAAGGATTTGGAGCAACATCATCGGTACTTTAAGTTCATGGGGTTGCTACCAAACAAAAGAAAGAAAAAAGATGATGTGTTCTTTGTGTCATATATGCCACCCTAACAAGGGGAATGGATCGTCGAGCCATGCGACGTTAAACGAAGCGCTTCGTGGGAGGCAACCCACGGTTTTAATAATTAATTTTTCTGTTTGTTTTTGTTATTTTCAGGAAATAAAAGAGGACGTCTCTGGTGAAAGTTTGGAAGTGATTATTAGAGTGCATTACCCTCTGTGAGTCACCTCTCTCAGGCTCGTTCTGAAACATTGAGGCCAATGTTTAGTTCAAGTTTGGGGGAGGCTCTTCTCTTTGCATTTTATTTTTATGTTATTGGTATGATGTGAAACCATAAAGTGAATTCTGCCCAAATTTTGACCGAAATTTTAATTTTTGTTGAAGAAGTTTTGATCCTAAAGAGTGATCAGGAATAGTATATAGAGATGAAACGAGGTTTGTTTGAGGACAGGAAATGCGGAATAATGTGACAAGAAGAGGTTTGTTTAAACACCCTTGGTTCCCTAAAAGAAATACGAGTCTAACGTGTAGATTTGCACCATAGTACTTGTCTCCTGAGAAGTACTTCTCGAGTAGTTTATTGATACAGTCGGGCATAATTCAGATTCACTTGCATGGTGACTGGTTGAGAAAAAAAAAGAGATATAAAGTTGGCACCAAATGATGAAAAGGCGGTAAAAGGCAATCGGCTCGCTAAGTTGGGTAACCCTCACCCGGTTATTCAGCCCAAAGGAGATTGATCCCCAAACGTCGTCCAAAAGGACAATATATAACTGCAAAGTTTGAAAATTTCATCGGTAATAAAAAGTAGCCAATGCTGCTAGTTTGGTGCCACGAAAAGAAAATAAGAAGCCTTGATTCGTCTCATGCAGGTGATGAGTATTATAAGAGATGCAGTGCCTTAATATGATTGTCCGAATGAAAGAGGAGGAAAATCGGAAAGAGACTTAAGTGCAAAGCATAGTTGGAGAGGTATCCGAAACGGGAGCTCGAGGTTTAATGTGGTAATAAAACTCGTCGCGTCATGTGAATGCCGAACCAACTGTTTCTTGATCAATACAGGTGGATATCTCACGTATGAACACCGTGTGCTTTGAGGGTCATTAACTTTTGTAATTGTCGCTTGAGGTCAAGCAACGGTTTAAGTTTGGGGGAGTTTGATCAGTGGTTTTCACACATATATTTACCGTTGTTTTTAAGTATGTTTAAGTTATGTTATCGAGTGTTTTCTTTCTTTATTCTACATTTTATGCTTTGGTTGTGTATTTTACTATTTGCAGGCTTAAAGGAATAAATCGAGACAAATCAATGCCAAAAAGTACAAAAAGGGGAGTTTCGAAGGAAGTGAAAAGTCAAGCTACATGAGGTCTGACACGACCACCTGTGTCAGCTGAAACTGGCCGTGTTAGGATGAAGCGTGGCCAAGAAAATGCAAAAGAGATGAAAGTCACGGGGCTGACACGACTCGTGTTAGCAAGTGTGAGATCTGGAAATTTTCAGCATGTTTCTCATCGTGACAGGTGTGTAGTATTTTGATCATAACTAGAGCTTCGTAACTCCGATTGACGCGGTTCCGGTGGAAAAATTTCGCTAACGAAAAGGGCTACAACTTTCATGAAGAACGCAAATCCAAATTCTGAAGTTAAGGAGCAACACGGCCCGTGTTACCTAACACGGCCACCCGTGTCAGCAGTGCTGAGTGTGATTTTGAAAAATTAAGTTCAGGGGGCCAACACGGCCACCCGTGTTGCCTAACACGGGCAGTGTTGGCTGAAACGCTGATTTTGCTAATTTTTGTGATTTTTTATTAAGTGTTGACCCAAGGGGGTATTTTGGGTACTTTCAACCAACCTAAGTGAGTTTGCACTATTTAGAAGAGTTTTAACGATGAATTAGAGGACTTTTTTGGCCGTGAGAAGAAGCACAATTGAAGATTGGAGAAAACAAGGGTTTGGGAGAGAAGAAGGTTTTCATGAACGGAAGCGATTGAAGATCAACTATCATCTCAATTCTTGTAACGTCTCTATTTTATATTTTGTTTTCTTTGAACGATATGAGTAGCTAATCCCCAATGCTAGGGGGTGTCCCTGATTGGATCATGTAATGACTTTGAATTCTTGATTTCCTCAATTGCATGTTTTATTATTCAATTTGATTATGCAATGTTTTTATGCTTTCTTTGTCGGACAAACAAGGATTGATTTACGGTTAACGATTTGCTGGACCGCGGTTGTTAAGGTTTTTGTACGATTAGACTATAGTAGATATCACCTAGGACTAGGGATACCCTATAGTTACCGGTTAACTCTTGATAACATAAAGGCTTGACTTTATCATAATTCTCTAAGGACTTAGGATTTAAGATGAATGTTCAAAGGTTTTCCCGCTAAGGAATTAGGGGAAAATATCCTAAAGGGCTGGTAATTGAATAGTATGAACTTGTTGAAGAGATCTAAATCCAAGGTTATTACAGGAACAATCACACACTATACCCCAGCATAATACTTATATTTGTCAAAAAGCCAATTTACTTTTCTGCTTATTTTAATTCTTGTTTAGTGAAAATTTGCAAACAAAATTCCAAATACAGTTTTTGTTTAATTGAACCATTATTTAAACTCGATATTAACGTGCAGTCCTTGAGATCGACATTCAGGGAATTTCCCTATTATTACTACAGAGGCAAAATTGTACACTTGCTATTTTTCCGATCAAGTTTTTGGCGCCGTTGCCGGGGACTGCCAAAATATAGAGTTTTAATTTTAGTTCAATTGAAATTTTGTTGCTCGTCAGCTAAAATTTTGTTTTAAGTTTTTGTTTATTTGAATTTGATTTTATTATAAAAAAGAAAAGAAAAAAAAGGTTGATTATTTTTGCTTCATGAATTCTTCTATACTTTGCTACTAACAAATTGTCTGAGTTTTGTAGCTATGTATTGTTTTGATACATTGCCACCTGTATCTCCTGCATGTTGGTCGCCTGATTCAGGAGTCACCTTGGAAGAGGCGACTAAAATTTTTAAAGCATATAAGAGGGAGGTAAGAATCCTTATGAATGAATGTAAGGAAGCTAACTTTTATCCAGATAGGTTTATTTGGAGAAAGTTACAGTTGGAAGAAGAGTATGTGGAACCAGAAGAAAAATGCTTAACATCAGATGAAGAGGATGCAGTAAGAATAGAAGAATTTGAGGTAAAAAAGAAAATACGGGGAAGAAGAAATAAGGAAACTTGAAGATGATCGAGTTTTGGATAAAACCATAAATTTAACAATTTGTGAAGATGTGGACATCCAACAAGAAAATTTTCAACAAAAGAGTATCCCCAAAAACTATTTTTATAACAAGGCAGATGAAAGACAAGAAATTGACAAAGTATTGGAAGATATTTATGCCTTGTTCAATAAAATCAAGCTGAAAAGGATTTGGGAGCAACATCATCGGTACTTTAAGTTCATGGGGTTGCTACCAAACAAAAGAAAGAAAAAAGATGATGTGTTCTTTGTGTCATATATGCCACCCTAACAAGGGGAATGGATCGTCGAGCCATGCGACGTTAAACGAAGCGCTTCGTGGGAGGCAACCCACGGTTTTAATAATTAATTTTTCTGTTTGTTTTTGTTATTTTCAGGAAATAAAAGAGGGACGTCTCTGGTGAAAGTTTGGAAGTGATTATTAGAGTGCATTACCCTCTGTGAGTCACCTCTCTCAGGCTCGTTCTGAAACATTGAGGCCAATGTTTAGTTCAAGTTTGGGGGAGGCTCTTCTCTTTGCATTTTATTTTTATGTTATTGGTATGATGTGAAACCATAAAGTGAATTCTGCCCAAATTTTGACCGAAATTTTAATTTTTGTTGAAGAAGTTTTGATCCTAAAGAGTGATCAGGAATAGTATATAGAGATGAAACGAGGTTTGTTTGAGGACAGGAAATGCGGAATAATGTGACAAGAAGAGGTTTGTTTAAACACCCTTGGTTCCCTAAAAGAAATACGAGTCTAACGTGTAGATTTGCACCATAGTACTTGTCTCCTGAGAAGTACTTCTCGAGTAGTTTATTGATACAGTCGGGCATAATTCAGATTCACTTGCATGGTGACTGGTTGAGAAAAAAAAAAGAGATATAAAGTTGGCACCAAATGATGAAAAGGCGGTAAAAGGCAATCGGCTCGCTAAGTTGGGTAACCCTCACCCGGTTATTCAGCCCAAAGGAGATTGATCCCCAAACGTCGTCCAAAAGGACAATATATAACTGCAAAGTTTGAAAATTTCATCGGTAATAAAAAGTAGCCAATGCTGCTAGTTTGGTGCCACGAAAAGAAAATAAGAAGCCTTGATTCGTCTCATGCAGGTGATGAGTATTATAAGAGATGCAGTGCCTTAATATGATTGTCCGAATGAAAGAGGAGGAAAATCGGAAAGAGACTTAAGTGCAAAGCATAGTTGGAGAGGTATCCGAAACGGGAGCTCGAGGTTTAATGTGGTAATAAAACTCGTCGCGTCATGTGAATGCCGAACCAACTGTTTCTTGATCAATACAGGTGGATATCTCACGTATGAACACCGTGTGCTTTGAGGGTCATTAACTTTTGTAATTGTCGCTTGAGGTCAAGCAACGGTTTAAGTTTGGGGGAGTTTGATCAGTGGTTTTCACACATATATTTACCGTTGTTTTTAAGTATGTTTAAGTTATGTTATCGAGTGTTTTCTTTCTTTATTCTACATTTTATGCTTTGGTTGTGTATTTTACTATTTGCAGGCTTAAAGGAATAAATCGAGACAAATCAATGCCAAAAAGTACAAAAAGGGGAGTTTCGAAGGAAGTGAAAAGTCAAGCTACATGAGGTCTGACACGACCACCTGTGTCAGCTGAAACTGGCCGTGTTAGGATGAAGCGTGGCCAAGAAAATGCAAAAGAGATGAAAGTCACGGGGCTGACACGACTCGTGTTAGCAAGTGTGAGATCTGGAAATTTTCAGCATGTTTCTCATCGTGACAGGTGTGTAGTATTTTGATCATAACTAGAGCTTCGTAACTCCGATTGACGCGGTTCCGGTGGAAAAATTTCGCTAACGAAAAGGGCTACAACTTTCATGAAGAACGCAAATCCAAATTCTGAAGTTAAGGAGCAACACGGCCCGTGTTACCTAACACGGCCACCCGTGTCAGCAGTGCTGAGTGTGATTTTGAAAAATTAAGTTCAGGGGGCCAACACGGCCACCCGTGTTGCCTAACACGGGCAGTGTTGGCTGAAACGCTGATTTTGCTAATTTTTGTGATTTTTTATTAAGTGTTGACCCAAGGGGGTATTTTGGGTACTTTCAACCAACCTAAGTGAGTTTGCACTATTTAGAAGAGTTTTAACGATGAATTAGAGGACTTTTTTGGCCGTGAGAAGAAGCACAATTGAAGATTGGAGAAAACAAGGGTTTGGGAGAGAAGAAGGTTTTCATGAACGGAAGCGATTGAAGATCAACTATCATCTCAATTCTTGTAACGTCTCTATTTTATATTTTGTTTTCTTTGAACGATATGAGTAGCTAATCCCCAATGCTAGGGGGTGTCCCTGATTGGATCATGTAATGACTTTGAATTCTTGATTTCCTCAATTGCATGTTTTATTATTCAATTTGATTATGCAATGTTTTTATGCTTTCTTTGTCGGACAAACAAGGATTGATTTACGGTTAACGATTTGCTGGACCGCGGTTGTTAAGGTTTTTGTACGATTAGACTATAGTAGATATCACCTAGGACTAGGGATACCCTATAGTTACCGGTTAACTCTTGATAACATAAAGGCTTGACTTTATCATAATTCTCTAAGGACTTAGGATTTAAGATGAATGTTCAAAGGTTTTCCCGCTAAGGAATTAGGGGAAAATATCCTAAAGGGCTGGTAATTGAATAGTATGAACTTGTTGAAGAGATCTAAATCCAAGGTTATTACAGGAACAATCACACACTATACCCCAGCATAATACTTATATTTGTCAAAAAGCCAATTTACTTTTCTGCTTATTTTAATTCTTGTTTAGTGAAAATTTGCAAACAAAATTCCAAATACAGTTTTTGTTTAATTGAACCATTATTTAAACTCGATATTAACGTGCAGTCCTTGAGATCGACATTCAGGGAATTTCCCTATTATTACTACAGAGGCAAAATAGTACACTTGCTATTTTTCCGATCAAGTTTTTGGCGCCGTTGCCGGGGACTGCCAAAATATAGAGTTTTAATTTTAGTTCAATTGAAATTTTGTTGCTCGTCAGCTAAAATTTTGTTTTAAGTTTTTGTTTATTTGAATTTGATTTTATTATAAAAAAGAAAAGAAAAAAAAGGTTGATTATTTTTGCTTCATGAATTCTTCTATACTTTGCTACTAACAAATTGTCTGAGTTTTGTAGCTATGTATTGTTTTGATACATTGCCACCTGTATCTCCTGCATGTTGGTCGCCTGATTCAGGAGTCACCTTGGAAGAGGCGACTAAAATTTTTAAAGCATATAAGAGGGAGGTAAGAATCCTTATGAATGAATGTAAGGAAGCTAACTTTTATCCAGATAGGTTTATTTGGAGAAAGTTACAGTTGGAAGAAGAGTATGTGGAACCAGAAGAAAAATGCTTAACATCAGATGAAGAGGATGCAGTAAGAATAGAAGAATTTGAGGTAAAAAAGAAATACGGGGAAGAAGAAATAAGGAAACTTGAAGATGATCGAGTTTTGGATAAAACCATAAATTTAACAATTTGTGAAGATGTGGACATCCAACAAGAAAATTTTCAACAAAAGAGTATCCCCAAAAACTATTTTTACAACAAGGCAGATGAAAGACAAGAAATTGACAAAGTATTGGAAGATATTTATGCCTTGTTCAATAAAATCAAGCTGAAAAGGATTTGGGAGCAACATCATCGGTACTTTAAGTTCATGGGGTTGCTACCAAACAAAAGAAAGAAAAAAGATGATGTGTTCTTTGTGTCATATATGCCACCCTAACAAGGGGAATGGATCGTCGAGCCATGCGACGTTAAACGAAGCGCTTCGTGGGAGGCAACCCACGGTTTTAATAATTAATTTTTCTGTTTGTTTTTGTTATTTTCAGGAAATAAAAGAGGACGTCTCTGGTGAAAGTTTGGAAGTGATTATTAGAGTGCATTACCCTCTGTGAGTCACCTCTCTCAGGCTCGTTCTGAAACATTGAGGCCAATGTTTAGTTCAAGTTTGGGGGAGGCTCTTCTCTTTGCATTTTATTTTTATGTTATTGGTATGATGTGAAACCATAAAGTGAATTCTGCCCAAATTTTGACCGAAATTTTAATTTTTGTTGAAGAAGTTTTGATCCTAAAGAGTGATCAGGAATAGTATATAGAGATGAAACGAGGTTTGTTTGAGGACAGGAAATGCGGAATAATGTGACAAGAAGAGGTTTGTTTAAACACCCTTGGTTCCCTAAAAGAAATACGAGTCTAACGTGTAGATTTGCACCATAGTACTTGTCTCCTGAGAAGTACTTCTCGAGTAGTTTATTGATACAGTCGGGCATAATTCAGATTCACTTGCATGGTGACTGGTTGAGAAAAAAAAAAGAGATATAAAGTTGGCACCAAATGATGAAAAGGCGGTAAAAGGCAATCGGCTCGCTAAGTTGGGTAACCCTCACCCGGTTATTCAGCCCAAAGGAGATTGATCCCCAAACGTCGTCCAAAAGGACAATATATAACTGCAAAGTTTGAAAATTTCATCGGTAATAAAAAGTAGCCAATGCTGCTAGTTTGGTGCCACGAAAAGAAAATAAGAAGCCTTGATTCGTCTCATGCAGGTGATGAGTATTATAAGAGATGCAGTGCCTTAATATGATTGTCCGAATGAAAGAGGAGGAAAATCGGAAAGAGACTTAAGTGCAAAGCATAGTTGGAGAGGTATCCGAAACGGGAGCTCGAGGTTTAATGTGGTAATAAAACTCGTCGCGTCATGTGAATGCCGAACCAACTGTTTCTTGATCAATACAGGTGGATATCTCACGTATGAACACCGTGTGCTTTGAGGGTCATTAACTTTTGTAATTGTCGCTTGAGGTCAAGCAACGGTTTAAGTTTGGGGGAGTTTGATCAGTGGTTTTCACACATATATTTACCGTTGTTTTTAAGTATGTTTAAGTTATGTTATCGAGTGTTTTCTTTCTTTATTCTACATTTTATGCTTTGGTTGTGTATTTTACTATTTGCAGGCTTAAAGGAATAAATCGAGACAAATCAATGCCAAAAAGTACAAAAAGGGGAGTTTCGAAGGAAGTGAAAAGTCAAGCTACATGAGGTCTGACACGACCACCCGTGTCAGCTGAAACTGGCCGTGTTAGGATGAAGCGTGGCCAAGAAAATGCAAAAGAGATGAAAGTCACGGGGCTGACACGACTCGTGTTAGCAAGTGTGAGATCTGGAAATTTTCAGCATGTTTCTCATCGTGACAGGTGTGTAGTATTTTGATCATAACTAGAGCTTCGTAACTCCGATTGACGCGGTTCCGGTGGAAAAATTTCGCTAACGAAAAGGGCTACAACTTTCATGAAGAACGCAAATCCAAATTCTGAAGTTAAGGAGCAACACGGCCCGTGTTACCTAACACGGCCACCCGTGTCAGCAGTGCTGAGTGTGATTTTGAAAAATTAAGTTCAGGGGGCCAACACGGCCACCCGTGTTGCCTAACACGGGCAGTGTTGGCTGAAACGCTGATTTTGCTAATTTTTGTGATTTTTTATTAAGTGTTGACCCAAGGGGGTATTTTGGGTACTTTCAACCAACCTAAGTGAGTTTGCACTATTTAGAAGAGTTTTAACGATGAATTAGAGGACTTTTTTGGCCGTGAGAAGAAGCACAATTGAAGATTGGAGAAAACAAGGGTTTGGGAGAGAAGAAGGTTTTCATGAACGGAAGCGATTGAAGATCAACTATCATCTCAATTCTTGTAACGTCTCTATTTTATATTTTGTTTTCTTTGAACGATATGAGTAGCTAATCCCCAATGCTAGGGGGTGTCCCTGATTGGATCATGTAATGACTTTGAATTCTTGATTTCCTCAATTGCATGTTTTATTATTCAATTTGATTATGCAATGTTTTTATGCTTTCTTTGTCGGACAAACAAGGATTGATTTACGGTTAACGATTTGCTGGACCGCGGTTGTTAAGGTTTTTGTACGATTAGACTATAGTAGATATCACCTAGGACTAGGGATACCCTATAGTTACCGGTTAACTCTTGATAACATAAAGGCTTGACTTTATCATAATTCTCTAAGGACTTAGGATTTAAGATGAATGTTCAAAGGTTTTCCCGCTAAGGAATTAGGGGAAAATATCCTAAAGGGCTGGTAATTGAATAGTATGAACTTGTTGAAGAGATCTAAATCCAAGGTTATTACAGGAACAATCACACACTATACCCCAGCATAATACTTATATTTGTCAAAAAGCCAATTTACTTTTCTGCTTATTTTAATTCTTGTTTAGTGAAAATTTGCAAACAAAATTCCAAATACAGTTTTTGTTTAATTGAACCATTATTTAAACTCGATATTAACGTGCAGTCCTTGAGATCGACATTCAGGGAATTTCCCTATTATTACTACAGAGGTAAAATAGTACACTTGCTATTTTTCCGATCAAGTTTTTGGCGCCGTTGCCGGGGACTGCCAAAATATAGAGTTTTAATTTTAGTTCAATTGAAATTTTGTTGCTCGTCAGCTAAAATTTTGTTTTAAGTTTTTGTTTATTTGAATTTGATTTTATTATAAAAAAGAAAAGAAAAAAAAGGTTGATTATTTTTGCTTCATGAATTCTTCTATACTTTGCTACTAACAAATTGTCTGAGTTTTGTAGCTATGTATTGTTTTGATACATTGCCACCTGTATCTCCTGCATGTTGGTCGCCTGATTCAGGAGTCACCTTGGAAGAGGCGACTAAAATTTTTAAAGCATATAAGAGGGAGGTAAGAATCCTTATGAATGAATGTAAGGAAGCTAACTTTTATCCAGATAGGTTTATTTGGAGAAAGTTACAGTTGGAAGAAGAGTATGTGGAACCAGAAGAAAAATGCTTAACATCAGATGAAGAGGATGCAGTAAGAATAGAAGAATTTGAGGTAAAAAAGAAATACGGGGAAGAAGAAATAAGGAAACTTGAAGATGATCGAGTTTTGGATAAAACCATAAATTTAACAATTTGTGAAGATGTGGACATCCAACAAGAAAATTTTCAACAAAAGAGTATCCCCAAAAACTATTTTTACAACAAGGCAGATGAAAGACAAGAAATTGACAAAGTATTGGAAGATATTTATGCCTTGTTCAATAAAATCAAGCTGAAAAGGATTTGGGAGCAACATCATCGGTACTTTAAGTTCATGGGGTTGCTACCAAACAAAAGAAAGAAAAAAGATGATGTGTTCTTTGTGTCATATATGCCACCCTAACAAGGGGAATGGATCGTCGAGCCATGCGACGTTAAACGAAGCGCTTCGTGGGAGGCAACCCACGGTTTTAATAATTAATTTTTCTGTTTGTTTTTGTTATTTTCAGGAAATAAAAGAGGACGTCTCTGGTGAAAGTTTGGAAGTGATTATTAGAGTGCATTACCCTCTGTGAGTCACCTCTCTCAGGCTCGTTCTGAAACATTGAGGCCAATGTTTAGTTCAAGTTTGGGGGAGGCTCTTCTCTTTGCATTTTATTTTTATGTTATTTTTATGTTATTGGTATGATGTGAAACCATAAAGTGAATTCTGCCCAAATTTTGACCGAAATTTTAATTTTTGTTGAAGAAGTTTTGATCCTAAAGAGTGATCAGGAATAGTATATAGAGATGAAACGAGGTTTGTTTGAGGACAGGAAATGCGGAATAATGTGACAAGAAGAGGTTTGTTTAAACACCCTTGGTTCCCTAAAAGAAATACGAGTCTAACGTGTAGATTTGCACCATAGTACTTGTCTCCTGAGAAGTACTTCTCGAGTAGTTTATTGATACAGTCGGGCATAATTCAGATTCACTTGCATGGTGACTGGTTGAGAAAAAAAAAAGAGATATAAAGTTGGCACCAAATGATGAAAAGGCGGTAAAAGGCAATCGGCTCGCTAAGTTGGGTAACCCTCACCCGGTTATTCAGCCCAAAGGAGATTGATCCCCAAACGTCGTCCAAAAGGACAATATATAACTGCAAAGTTTGAAAATTTCATCGGTAATAAAAAGTAGCCAATGCTGCTAGTTTGGTGCCACGAAAAGAAAATAAGAAGCCTTGATTCGTCTCATGCAGGTGATGAGTATTATAAGAGATGCAGTGCCTTAATATGATTGTCCGAATGAAAGAGGAGGAAAATCGGAAAGAGACTTAAGTGCAAAGCATAGTTGGAGAGGTATCCGAAACGGGAGCTCGAGGTTTAATGTGGTAATAAAACTCGTCGCGTCATGTGAATGCCGAACCAACTGTTTCTTGATCAATACAGGTGGATATCTCACGTATGAACACCGTGTGCTTTGAGGGTCATTAACTTTTGTAATTGTCGCTTGAGGTCAAGCAACGGTTTAAGTTTGGGGGAGTTTGATCAGTGGTTTTCACACATATATTTACCGTTGTTTTTAAGTATGTTTAAGTTATGTTATCGAGTGTTTTCTTTCTTTATTCTACATTTTATGCTTTGGTTGTGTATTTTACTATTTGCAGGCTTAAAGGAATAAATCGAGACAAATCAATGCCAAAAAGTACAAAAAGGGGAGTTTCGAAGGAAGTGAAAAGTCAAGCTACATGAGGTCTGACACGACCACCTGTGTCAGCTGAAACTGGCCGTGTTAGGATGAAGCGTGGCCAAGAAAATGCAAAAGAGATGAAAGTCACGGGGCTGACACGACTCGTGTTAGCAAGTGTGAGATCTGGAAATTTTCAGCATGTTTCTCATCGTGACAGGTGTGTAGTATTTTGATCATAACTAGAGCTTCGTAACTCCGATTGACGCGGTTCCGGTGGAAAAATTTCGCTAACGAAAAGGGCTACAACTTTCATGAAGAACGCAAATCCAAATTCTGAAGTTAAGGAGCAACACGGCCCGTGTTACCTAACACGGCCACCCGTGTCAGCAGTGCTGAGTGTGATTTTGAAAAATTAAGTTCAGGGGGCCAACACGGCCACCCGTGTTGCCTAACACGGGCAGTGTTGGCTGAAACGCTGATTTTGCTAATTTTTGTGATTTTTTATTAAGTGTTGACCCAAGGGGGTATTTTGGGTACTTTCAACCAACCTAAGTGAGTTTGCACTATTTAGAAGAGTTTTAACGATGAATTAGAGGACTTTTTTGGCCGTGAGAAGAAGCACAATTGAAGATTGGAGAAAACAAGGGTTTGGGAGAGAAGAAGGTTTTCATGAACGGAAGCGATTGAAGATCAACTATCATCTCAATTCTTGTAACGTCTCTATTTTATATTTTGTTTTCTTTGAACGATATGAGTAGCTAATCCCCAATGCTAGGGGGTGTCCCTGATTGGATCATGTAATGACTTTGAATTCTTGATTTCCTCAATTGCATGTTTTATTATTCAATTTGATTATGCAATGTTTTTATGCTTTCTTTGTCGGACAAACAAGGATTGATTTACGGTTAACGATTTGCTGGACCGCGGTTGTTAAGGTTTTTGTACGATTAGACTATAGTAGATATCACCTAGGACTAGGGATACCCTATAGTTACCGGTTAACTCTTGATAACATAAAGGCTTGACTTTATCATAATTCTCTAAGGACTTAGGATTTAAGATGAATGTTCAAAGGTTTTCCCGCTAAGGAATTAGGGGAAAATATCCTAAAGGGCTGGTAATTGAATAGTATGAACTTGTTGAAGAGATCTAAATCCAAGGTTATTACAGGAACAATCACACACTATACCCCAGCATAATACTTATATTTGTCAAAAAGCCAATTTACTTTTCTGCTTATTTTAATTCTTGTTTAGTGAAAATTTGCAAACAAAATTCCAAATACAGTTTTTGTTTAATTGAACCATTATTTAAACTCGATATTAACGTGCAGTCCTTGAGATCGACATTCAGGGGATTTCCCTATTATTACTACAGAGGCAAAATAGTACACTTGCTATTTTTTCGATCACTGATCCTGCAAAGACGAAAAAGCTTTTGTCAGATTAGCATCGATTTCCTCAGTGGTGTATATATTCAGAGAATAGAAGTCTGTCCACCATTGGTCGAACCCTATTGTAGAATAGAATGCTGGTCGGTACGCTATCAATTGAAAATCATCAAAGTTTACGTAACGTTTTTGGTGTGTTTCAATATATCGAACCGTCCAAGTATTATTTGCAACACGTAATTCTTGTTTCTGTTGAAAGAGTGAGACAGGGATAAGTTGGCATAAACCAAATTGTATGGAAACGAAATTAGGTTGATAAGCCAACAAGCATACGTGGCTTTTTACTGGTAGAAGTATGAAAACCAGCAATCGAGGAAGCAAAAATGCGCGCCATGTGTCTTCAACGGAGGTGTTCTTTTCTTTCACAGCTTCTTCAAGGGGAGCATTAAACCAAGTTAGACCATGAGTTCGACTAGCGAAGGGAGCCATTGAAGGGATGAAAGTGTGACATGATGAGAAAATTAGAGTGAATTGGGTAAGAGAAGCTTGCAGATTTGTATCTTTATCAGCAAGAGTCAACCTAAGAAGTCTGATACCTTCCATCCTCCTATCTTTGATATCTGGAATATTTTCATCAACGGATCCATGCGTTGACAAAGAAGGTTCGAAGGTAGCATTAAGCCATACTTGAAGGAGCCAGTAAGCGCCAGATAGGAGCAAGTTAGTGCCAGGTTTATATTTCTTTATTTTTTCACTGGCAGATCCTAGATCTCATATAAACCCGCCAAGAGGAGTTCACTTAAACATATATTTCGACCAGCATGTAATTGGTTAGCAAGTGTTAGGAACCTACGTGCAACCTACAAGGATTTACAACAGAAGACGAATTTAGATAACCATAGGCCTAAGAATGCTATATGTTCCACATCTGAGACAGTTTCTTCCTGGGTATGGTACAAACTGATATAAGAACTAAAAACGACATTTTTAACAGTGAATCCGATTAAATCTTCACTATCCTGATAAGGGTCAAAGGTTTCTCCTGTTGGAGGGAGTCTAGAGATAGCAGCTATGTCGAAAAGTGTGGGAGTTATCATTCCACATGGAAGCTGAAAAGTGTTGTATGTACTGTCCCGAAAGTACAAGCTAGACAACAACAAAGGTTGACAATAACTAAACCTTAATCTTGACATTTGAATTAGGTCAAAAATACCTAGTTCTTTCCATAGCGAAGCTTTCTGAGTTTCAACTCTATCTAACCAAGATAAGTATGATTTCTCCAAATTTGGGCAAGAACGGAATGGCCTAAAATTGTCTGTTATATAGTCCAGTTGGTTGACAATTGTTAGTCTAGCACCCGGTGTGTTCGTAGCACCATAGTCTCCGAGAAGTCTCTCAGGAGGAGGAGGATTTTCACCCATGACTTCTTATTCACTTTCAGAACCAGAACCTGAATGAACTGTAACAATTTCTTCTTCAGATTCCAGTTTAGCCGACCGAGCTTGTTTGCGCCTTGCGTGCAAAGTTCTTTCAATTTCTGCGTCAAAAAGAAATTCAGCTGAGGCCTTACCTCGCATACACAGATTAGACAAATATTAGAATTAAATAAAAAAAATAAAATAAAATAAAAAGTGCAGAAAATAAAATTTTAGTCGCAGAGCAACAAAATTTCAATTGGACTTAAGTTAAAAATCTGTATTTTGGCAGTCCCCGGCAACGGCGCCAAAAACTTGATCGAAAAAATAGCAAGTGTACTATTTTTGCCTCTGTAGTAATAATAGGGGAAATTCCCCGAATGTCGATCTCAAGGACTGCATAGGAAAGACAGATTCTTAAAGTATAATTCAATTGAACAAAAACTAATGTTTTGGTTTTGGTGGATTAAAGCCTTGCAAAGAAAAATGAATGAGAAAATAAATTGATTTTTGTTATCAAATATATGAGATGCTAGGGTGAGTGGTTGATTTGGCATGTAACACTCTGAATTAAGATCTCTTCAACAAGTTCATAACATTCAGTTACCACATCCTTAGGGTGTTTCCTCCTAAGTCCTTAGTGAGAAAACCTTTGGTCTTCCAACCTAAATCCTAAGTCCTTAGGAACCTAAATTGAAACCAAGCTTTTATATAATCAAGATTATGTGGTAATTATAGGGTATCCCTAGTCCTAGGTGATATCTACTATAATCAAACTATGCACAAACCCTAACAACTACAGTCCTGTATTGTTAGCCGTAGATTAATCCTTATTTGACCGATAAAGAGAATATTAAGAACATTGCATAATTTAACTGAAAATCATAAACCAATGTATTGACGAAATCACAAATTCATCGTTATTACAAAACCAAATCAGGACCACCCCCTAGCATTGGGGGGTTTAGCCTCTCATAATATTCAAGAAAGACAAAGTAAAGAATTTAGACATTACAAAGATAATTGGGAACTTTGATCTTCAATGGTGTCCACCGTTGAATCTCTCCGTCTCCGAAACCCTTGATGAAGCTATCTTCTCTCCTCTGTGGTTTTCTATCGTATGATGCAAAAGTCCCTCAATCATTCTCTCAAACTCAACTAAATAGTCTAGGTACAAATCTCAGCCAAATGGAATGTCTAAAGTGCCCTCAAGGTGGAGATTTAATGAAAAATCCCTAAAATTGGAAGTTTTCACGCTCTCAGCAACACTGGCCGTGCTTGGAATCACTGGCCGTGTTGCTCTTTTATTTTTTATTTTTACTCCCAGCAGTCCTGACACGGGCCGTGCGTGGAAGCACGGGCGGCCGTGTTGTCCCCCTGGTTTTTTTATGGACAGTGTCATTCCTCTGACACGGGCCGTGCTTGGAACCACGGGCGGCCATGTTAGACCCCAGAACCTTGAATTTTCATCTTTCTCTTGCTTCTCCTTCCTTCATAGTTGCTTTGACACTTAAGATGACTTGTTCAAACCTGAGATTTGTACACAACTAACTGTCGCGGGCGAAAAATCGTTTATCCTTTTTTTCGGGATGAGACACCTGATGCATTCTTTGGCCTCGAGTGCTCATAAAAAATGATTTTTCTTTTGTTCCGACCAAACTTTTTATTATTTCCAAAGGAGGAAAAGGAAAAAAGCTGCAATAACCTAAAAAGTGGGGGAGAGATCTTGGGTAAGAGGGTTGGTTATACGAAGGGAAGGTATTAGCACCCAACGTATCTATAGTACTCTATAGGATTCTTTATTGTTTTTCATTCTATGTTATGGTGGAGGTTCTGTTGTGAAATAGGTGGGACCTAAGGTGTTTGTTTGATTATGCTCGCAAAGATCATCGCGATCCTCTGCATACATATCCCCTATAGGGAATCAGAGCATCTGTAGCTCGGGGTCTACGGGTGCTAAGGTTTGAGTGGTTTGAGAGAGAAGTTTTGCTCGCCAAGGATACGACCTTGTGCCTACGTATTCTCAAAGGGATGTTGAGAAAGTCAGAGCAATCGTAGTTCCCACTTATGCTAGTGGAAGCAAAGGAAAAGAGACAAATGTCATCTAAATGTTTGATGTATCTAATCTATATCATCACATACATCTGTTTGTTTTTTGTTTGAAAATCTTTTCATTATAAGCCCTGGGCTGTGCCACTTATGGCGCTTAGAATGATAAAGATGTTTTTTTGTTTAACCAGCCTTGTGGCAAAAACTTTCAATGAAGTCAGCCTTGTGACAAAAAGTTTTGATTAATCAGCCAGCCTTGTGGCAAAAGTTTCAATGAAGTCAGCCTTGTGACAAAAACTTTGATTAATCAGCCAGTATGGTGGCAAAACGGTTTGATTGATCAGCCAGCCTTGTGGCAAAAAAAAGTTTGATTGATTGATTGATTGATTGTTTGTGATGATATAGAAGAGATACTCCTATCATAGAGATGATAAATGTCTAATCTCCTAGGGTATTTGATTTGGATATTGGGGATGCTTATAAGAAGCCCGTGGGTCCTTGTACGAAGCCCAAGAGGAGGCTATCCGAGGGTCCTTGCATTGAAGCCCAAGAGGAGGCTATGGGAGGGACAATCCAGGGTCCTTGCATTGTAAGCCCAAGAGGAGGCTATGGGAGGGACAAGTCGTTTGTACGAAGCCCAAGAGGAGGCATGGTATAGTTGGTTTGAGCTCTTAGAGCGATTTCACCGGGAAACCATACTCTATGTCCTAACCTAAACTAGGGAGATTCTTTGCACGAAGCCCAATAGGAGGCTATGGGGAACCTAGTGTTGTACTAAGTTGAACAAGTATATATAACACAATCACAAATATGAACAAGTATGAACAAACATGAACAGGTACATGAACAAATATGAACATTTATATATATATATATATATATATATATATATATATATATATATATGACAAAGTGTGTGTATATAATGGAGTTTATGAAGGAAATATACCTGTAAGCATGCTCCATTTGTATACACGGGGGCTCGGGACTTTATACTCGGGGAGAGACCCACTTGAGTTTATTCAAAGCTATGTAAACAGGTATTTACAAGGGGCTTGAGACTTATACCTACATGGAGGCCCATGTTGTATTTGCAAAACATGGTTGATTGTTTTATTTACAGACGCGTCGTTTGAAAAAAAACCGTTTGAAAGTTGTTTTGAAAGAAGTTTTCTGTTTGAAGAAACTGAAACTGTACAAAGGCAAAGGTATGTACAAAAGGGGCTTGGGACTTATACCTACATGGAGGCCCATGGTATATTGAAAAGTTTTGTTTCTTTGAAGTTTTGTTGTTTTGAAAATGATTTGAAAATTGTTTGAAAAGGTTTTATTTTGAAGAAGTTTTATTGTTTTGAAAAAAGCTGTAAAAAGAAAAGAAATGGGACTTACACTCTCTAATATTCGAGAGGCCCCACTTCGTTTTGAAAATCAATTGATCAATCAAAAAAAAAATTTAATCAATAGTTTTTTTGAAAGGAAAAATCAAAAAGAAATGGTTATCGTTTTGAAAAGAATCGTGATCGCTTGTTTTAAAACGATTTTGAATTTAAAAGAAATCAACTTAATTAAGTTAAAACAAGTTTTAATGCTTAATTAAGACCTAAGTGATTAGGGTTTGATCACAAAAAATATTTACAAGTGATTATGTTTGAAAAAATCAAATAAAACAATATTTAAAGTATTTGAAAATACCTAAAAACATGTCATTAAAACCTAATTAAAAATGTATTAAATAAATCTTTTTTTATGATTTTTTTTGGTATTCAGAAAATATGTATATTAAACAAAGAGTGTGCAAAAAATGAAGTGAAAATAATGAATTTTGATTGGTTAAATTAATTGATGAAGTTATGAAGAAAAATAAGAAAAATAGTGATAAAAATTGGGTTTTGTCTCCACAAGGACTTGAACCCACGCCCTCATGCTTGCCAATCAAAACAATGACCAACTGAGCTGCGCGCGCAGCTTGTTATACGTATGCCTCCATTTAGTTATATTAAAAACAAACATTTGAAATTTATGAACAAAAAATGGCGCCAAGAACACATCCCCAATTCAAATTTGAAAATTCTGAAAACTGAATTGTTTGGATCAAGTAAGGGGTCTATTTCACTCGATTTTCCATAAGGAACATGATGGTGATCTTTAATTTCATTTATTTCCACTATAGGGTCATCAATTTTCTGGAAATCGTGAAGAACCCTAATTCTGAGATTGATCATGAAATTGTGTATGTGCAAGATAAATAGTAATTGATTGAGGGTTAATGATCCTCATGTGTGCAGAAAAAAGATGGTATGTTCATATTTCATTTATGATGCATGAAGAATAGAGTTTGAAGTTCATGAGCACTTACCTTAAAAATGGCAAAACTGAGAATCGAATTCTGCAAATGAGGAGTTCCAGTTGTTGTTTCTTGATCTGGACAGCACCAATGGACCTTATGGAACATGTTTGAAGGCTTGGAACAGTTTGAATTCACTTGAGCAAGGACATGGAACCCGATCTGCAGAAGCTTCAAGTATGGATCAAGCTTGATGATTATGAGGTTACAGGTTGATGGTGAGTGTTTGGATAGTTCATATGAAGTATATGGACGGTGTTTGAAGTGTTAGTTTGGACAGAAATAGCCTGGAATTGATTTTGGCATGATAAGGCTTATTATGTGCATATATGGAAGTGAGGTAGTGATTTTGAGATTTGAGGTGTTTTGGGGTGTGTGAATGGATCAAACACATCCCATATGATGTTTATGAGATGTTAGAACCATCACTTTGGCCATAACTTCAATGGTTTGGAGGTTGAGTTTTCTACCTCTTTGAAAACTATGAAACTTGCAATTCAAGAAAGAAGAGAGAAAACCTATAATTGTGAGGTTTTGGTGTGAATTTGAATGAAGTTTGGACCTCTATTTATAGGCCAAGAGTTCTGAACTCAGACCTTTGCAAGTTGATCAAGAAGTGATGATTTGACTTAATAGATAAAAAGGAATCTTTTACATTTAATGCAAAATGGTTAAAGTAACTTAACCATGGTCATTCTTCCAAGCTTCTTATCCTCTTCCATTCTGATCTCAAACCAGAAAAATATCTTCCAATTATTGCATTGGTGTGTCATCACTTGAATTATAGGTCATATAGTATTGAACTTAGTGAAAATGGCTTGTAATCTCATGCATAATGACCTCTAATGACAAAATTCAAAACCATAGCTAGGCTCCATATTTTTTCACGCTCTTGGACATTTTGGAAAGATCATATTACATACTTCAAAACCCTAGTTGAAAGTTTCTTCAAGACCTTTAAGGAAATGGGTGAAAAAGATCCATGAACTTTGAAGAAAATGAAGTTTTAAGTGAAATTTTCAAAAGATACCAACTTTGAAGCTCCATATCTCTTAAATGGTTGATCTTTTGGAAAAAAATTATATGTGACAAAGTTGTTCATTGGATCAAAATCTACAACTTTCATGTTGGAAGTTTTTTTCAGTTTGTAGGTGAAATTTTGAGAAATTCCCTTCCAAAGTTTGGAAAAAACCATTGAAAAACACTTAGAATTTTTCTAAGTATGGAAAGTCAAACTTTTGACTTTTTGATTCTTGATTGATTTTCTTGATTTTTCTTGATCAAATGACTCCATATATCATATATTAATGATTCAAAACCTCAAAAGTCATGGTTGACCAAAATTCCCCAAAAGTCAATGGTGATCTTGTACAGTTGACTTTTTCAAACGAATCGCGTTTCTGGAGATTTCCAATGAACCAGGCTATCCTCATCAAATGAATGGTATGAATGGATCATATTGAGGCATTAGAGGATATTGAGCCATAATTTGAGTTGTGGCACCATGTCCTGATTAAAAAGGCACTTGTTCAGTGAATTAGGTCAAAAACCCTAATTGTCGACCTGATGAAATTGATGACTGTGGATCTTGAATTGAGATGTAATTTCCATTGGATGTTGTCATAGGGATTATTTGAAGATGATTGAAACCTTTGATTGACTTCCTGGGGATTTTTAGGGTTTCCCAAATGTGATCCCTGATTTTAGTCCCTGATAGTTCAAAACCCTAATCTGAGGATTTGTTTGGTCAATCTCTGGGTGAGGGATGTCTTGATCCAATAATTAGGTCAATATAATGCAATTAGGGTCTTGATGTCATGTCCCAAGCCATAATGTCAAATCCTGAGCCAAAAATTCAAGAGTATGTTGTCTTCAGTCAAAACCCTAATTTGGTCGATTCAAAGCTGTTGAGCTTGTTGAAGTAAATCTCTGAGGATCAAATGTTGATTGTTGATGAAGATAGTTCTTTTGAGATGAAGGGAAAACAAAACCCTAATTGATTGTTACTTGTACTGACGAGTGATTTCTTGATTAAACCCTGCTGAGCACAAGTAGCAAACACAAGCTATGCAATTTGCTAGAGATGCAAATGATGCATATGCAGATGATATGAGGTGGCATCTTAGGTCAAAAATTGGGGTATGACACTAACCAAACGGCATCAAAAGAATTTAAATAACTTAAATTAAAACATAATGCAAAGTAAACATAAAAACAATGAAACATGAAATACTTAAACAAAAGCAATAAAACATTGATCAAAGTGTTACCGAATCGACAAATTTAGACCGAATACATGACAGAAATTAGGTAGAAATGGTGACCGATCATAACCTCAAACTTATCTCATTGCTTGTCCTCAAGTGATGCAAGAGACCAAACAGAGGTCACCCTGGATTTTTCTTTCCACAACACTACCGATGTTATTCGCAACTTGCGTCTACCTTTCTGATAGAACCTCTGGCTTGCCGAACCGAACTTTCTACCACACTCCCACATCAGAGTACCTTTTTACCTGCAAACTTTTTCACACTTCTCACCAAATCTCTCAGGGTTAAAGTGTTTTGCACTCACGAAATAAAGGTATGCAATATCAACTCTTAATTTTGAATAACTTCTACCTTCACTACACTAACAAAGTTCACACACTTTTTGAGGTCTTCTGGTTGTAATGGGGTTTAGGTACGGTGGGATACACAAGGAAATGGATAAACAATTGGTTTTGGGTTTGGCATTCATGTTCTGTTTCTCGTAATTGTGCTCAACTTGTTACACTGGGAATTTATTCGACTTAGACTCTTTTGCTTCACTCAATTCTTCTGTGAGTGATTAATGTAACTGAGTCTTTCATTCGGGCAAGTTTTTCTCTTTTTTGTGGGACATACATTCATATGTCTCAAAAATTTTATTTTCATTCATTCATTTTTTTTTACACTTGCCCTCTTCTTTGATGATTACTACCCCAAACTTAGATTTTAGCACAACTCTGAAAATCACAACATTTATGCCGAGCAAGGGTTGGAAGTGTTTGGCTACGGGTTAACAGATATGGTTATAACAAACAAAAGGATATGGCTCAACTGGGGTAACAACGAATAAACATATAATTTAGGATGGCTAGAAAGGCTCAGGTGGTAAAACAAACAAATGCCTCAGTGTGTCTCCTCATATTATGCTACGTCAGTAGAACATACGCAAAATCAGAATGATAAAGTCATACCTGAATGAACTCTCATGATGATCATCTGTTGTGTTTGGCTTTTTATAACCTCACCATGTTGGGTAAGCTTACAGGTTCCAAAGCACTCCTCGTGTCATGTGGCTTCTTTCCGATGCAGGTACACCATACAATCCTCTTTGTCCAGTATCACCAAGTTGCGTCCAACAGTTACTTTTCTTTCGGCTGCATCAACTTCCAGGGTACCTCGGGGGGATAGGTTCAGGTTGTACCTTTCATCCACTAACTACCATTCATTATTCATTCGGCATCCATAAATCAATCTATAACACAATGTCAACACAACACACAAACAAAAATGGAAAACAATTAAAAGCAAATGAAAAGAACCCCTCCCACACTTGAACTAAACATTGTCCTCAATGTTTTAGAACAAGCCTTGGAGAGGTTACTTACAGAGGGTATTGCACTCCACTGATCACTTCCGAGCTTGCACTAGAGGTGCCCTCTTTTATTTCCTGAAAATAAAATAAACAAACAGAGAAATAAATTATTAAAACTGTGGGTTGCCTCCCACGAAGCGCTTCGTTTAACGTCGCATGACTTGACGATCCATTACCCTTTATTATGGAGGGTATTTCCTTTTCCAAACCTTGTTGCTTGTTAACTTCTCAACCAAGAACTCATGAAGATGAAAAGCATGGACCACTTTTTTCTTCAACTCGCTTCCCGCATTCTTCTTGACTTCCTTAGCCTTCTTAGGACTTTTGATAGCTCCCTGAGTTGTTTCCACCCGAGAGGCTATGCTTGAAACTTTTTCTTGGAGCTGTTCAGGCCTTTTGTCTTTTTTCTCACTTTCCGCCATATCCACAGAAGTTTGATCATTTACACCTGTCCTATGTTTCTTAACTCCTAACATCTTCAAGGTTACTTCTTTTTTCAAATGATTTCAGCGTTAGTGTCCCTTTTTCAATGTCTAAGTTGCAGCGGCCTGTCAACAAAAAGGGTCTCCCAAGAAGGATAGGTGTTTCTTCGTCTTCCGGAATGTCCATGATGTGGAAGTCAACAGGGAATACAAATTTGTCAACCTCTACTAGTACATCTTCAGCTACCCCATAAGATTTCTTGGTGGTGTGATCAGCGAACCTTAACCTTTTCTTACTTTCCTTAACCTCTCCCAATTCAAGCTTTTTGAAAATAGACAGTGGCATTAAACTCACACTGGAACCAGAATCGATGAGTACCTTTTTGAACATTCGATTCTTGATAGTGCATGGTATCGCCACAGCTCCAGGGTCTTTCCTCTTGGTTGGGATCTTCCTTACTGACGAGACTAAACCACACTTCTCAGTTGCAATCTTTTGTTCTCCTTCCACTGATCTCTTCTTTGTCATTACCTCCTTCAGAAACTTCTTATACAAGGGCATGTGCTCAAGTGCTTCGAAGAAGGGTATATTTACCTCTAACTTTCTGAACAAGGCAGTAAACTTCTCAAAGTCTTTCTCTTTTGATTCTTTCTTGGACACTCTAGAAGGGAAAGGTAGTTTGATCACCGGTTTAGCATCTTTTTTTTTTCTTTAAATGGTTTAACCGGCGGTACCACAACTTCTGGCTCTTTCTGATTTTCTCTTATTTCCAAATCCACCTCTATTACCATGGGGTCATCTATTTCCTCTTTTTCTTTTTCCGATTCTGCCACTTTCTTACTTCTTGTAGTAACAACATTAATCTTTTCTTGGTCTTTCGGATTTTTCACAGTTGCGCTCGGAAGGGCACCTTGTGCCTGTATGGTGAGATGCTATGCTATTTGTCCCATTTGAACTTCCAAATTTTTAATTGAGGCGGTGGTGTTTCTGTGGTTGTTTCTTGTTTCTTCTTGGAACTGAGAGCACTGCCCAGCCAATCTTTCGATTGCCACTTCCCACTCTGCCTTCTGAGTGCCTTGTTGTTGTTGATCTTTCCAAGCAAAATTTGGATGATTCTTCCACCCAGGATTATAGGTGTTAGAATATGGATTGTTTTGCCTCAGGAATTTGATTTCTTCAATCTGCTTGGGAGTAACAACACAGTATACAGTTTGGTGAGGACCTTGGCAAATTTCACAACTTACAGGTTGAGCTTGTTGAACTTGAACCACCTGTTGTGTACCTATGTTCATAGCCTTCAGTTTCTTTTCCACTTCTGCAGATATTGTATCTTCAACCCGGATTTTTGAAGTTTCTAGCTTAACATCAATGATTCCTTCCGGTTTGTTAGCACACCTGTCATACAACTCTAAATGCTCATTTGCAGCTATTGCTTCAATGATTTTGATGATGCCAGAGGCTGTTGTGAAATTTGTTGAGCCTCCAGCTGCTGTATCAATCAACTGCTTTGTTTTCATTCTGAGCCCATTGACAAATACTTGCATTTGTTCAGTCTTGTCCATATTATGAGTGGGACATGCTACTAGAATTCTTTTGAATCTTTTGTAGGCATCTCCTAAGGGCTCACCCTCCTTCTGCTTGAAGTTCAAGATGTCATACCTCTTCCTTATAAATACAGATGCGGGAAAATACTTATTCAAGAAAGCTTTCTCCATCTCTTCCCATGATGTGATACTGCCTGCTGGAAGAGAATAGAACCACTCTTCTGCTTCTTCGGCCAAGGTGAATGGGAACATTCTCAGCTTCTTTGCCTCTTCTGTATGCCCTTCGATTTTTAAAGTCGTACTCATAGTAAGAAACCTCTGTAGGTGCTTGTTTGCATCTTCATTAACCTTTCCGGTGAAAGGTTTTCTTTCCAGCTGATTTATTGTGCTCGGATGCAATTGAAAATTTGCCGCATTTACCGGTTGGTTGAGAATTGTTAGTCTACCACCCGGTGTGTTCGTAGCACTATAGTCTCCGAGAAGCCTCTCAGGAGGAGGAGGATTTTCACCCATGACTTCTTCTTCACTTTCAGAACCTGAACCTGAATGAACTGTAACAATTTCTTCTTCAGATTCCAGTTTAGCCGACCGAGCTTGTCTGCGCCTTGCGTGCAAAGTTCTTTCAATTTCTGCGTCAAAAAGAAATTCAGCTGAGGCCTTACCTCGCATACACAGATTAGACAAATATTAGAATTATATAAAAAAAAATAAAATAAAATAAAAAGTGCAGAAAATAAAATTTTAGTCGCAGAGCAACAAAATTTCAATTGGACTTAAGTTAAAAATCTGTATTTTGGCAGTCCCCGGCAACGGCGCCAAAAACTTGATCGGAAAAATAGCAAGTGTACTATTTTTGCCTCTGTAGTAATAATAGGGGAAATTCCCCGAATGTCGATCTCAAGGATTGCGTAGGAAAGACAGATTCTTAAAGTATAATTCAATTGAACAAAAACTAATGTTTTGGTTTTGGTGGATTAAAGCCTTGCAAAGAAAAATGAATGAGAAAATAAATTGATTTTTGTTATCAAATATATGAGATGCTAGGGTGAGTGGTTGATTTGGCATGTAACACTCTGAATTAAGATCTCTTCAACAAGTTCATAACATTCAGTTACCACATCCTTAGGGTGTTTCCTCCTAAGTCCTTAGTGAGAAAACCTTTGGTCTTCCAACCTAAATCCTAAGTCCTTAGGAACCTAAATTGAAACCAAGCTTTTATATAATCAAGATTATGTGGTAATTATAGGGTATCCCTAGTCCTAGGTGATATCTACTATAGTCAAACTATGCACAAACCCTAACAACTACAGTCCTGTATTGTTAGCCGTAGATTAATCCTTATTTGACCGATAAAGAGAATATTAAGAACATTGCATAATTTAACTGAAAATCATAAACCAATGTATTGACGAAATCACAAATTCATCGTTATTACAAAACCAAATCAGGACCACCCCTTAGCATTGGGGGGTTTAGTCTCTCATAATATTCAAGAAAGACAAAGTAAAGAATTTAGACATTACAAAGATAATTGGGAACTTTGATCTTCAATGGTGTCCACCGTTGAATCTCTCCGTCTCCGAAACCCTTGATGAAGCTATCTTCTCTCCTCTGTGGTTTTCTATCGTATGATGCAAAAGTCCCTCAATCATTCTCTCAAACTCAACTAAATAGTCTAGGTACAAATCTCAGCCAAATGGAATGTCTAAAGTGCCCTCAAGGTGGAGATTTAATGAAAAATCCCTAAAATTGGAAGTTTTCACGCTCTCAGCAACACTGGCCGTGCTTGGAAGCACTGGCCGTGTTGCTCTTTTATTTTTTATTTTTGCTCCCAGCAGTCCAGACACGGGCCGTGCGTGGAAGCACAGGCGGCCGTGCGTGGAAGCACGGGCGGCCGTGTTGTCCCCCTGGTTTTTGTATGGAGAGTGTCATTCCTCTGACACGGGCCATTCTTGGAAGCACGGGCGGCCGTGTTAGACCCCAGAACCTTGAATTTTCATCTTTCTCTTGCTTCTCCTTCCTTCATAGTTGCTTTGACACTTAAGATGACTAGTTCAAACCTGAGATTTGTACACAACTAACCAAACGACATCAAAAGAATCTAAATAACTTAAATTAAAACATAATGCAAAGTAAACATAAAAACAATGAAACATGAAATACTTAAACAAAAGCAATAAAACATTGATCAAAGTGTTACCGAATCGACAAATTTAGACCGAATACATGACAGAAATTAGGTAGAAATGGTGACCGATCACTCACGTATTCGAGAGGATCTTTATGCCTCAGAGTATTCATTTCCTCTTCAGTAAGTGGCAAAGTTGAACTTTGAGTTGCAGCAGTTTGAGTAGGATTGGTTTGTGTAATATTGGTAGCAGCGGTTTCAACAAGAGAGTCCTTATTCACTTCAGGAGCCACCTCTTCCTCAATCGTCCTTTCATTTTGATTGGAAGTATGTTCAGCATGCCCAGTAGATTGGTCATCATCATAATCTCGGGGAAAATTGGCATGAAGGGGAAGATTGTTAAGAGTCTCTTCAGAGTCCTTATTTCCTGAGTTGGCTTCTTGACCGTGTGCCACATCTGTTTCCATGTCTTCGACAAGAGAAGATATCTCTGGTTCTGGTTGAGTGTTAGTTCGTTCAAGTAACGGCGTTCTAGTCGAATATCCTTTGTTCTGGGCAACATTGTTTTGGGGTGGAGACTGATTGCCTTCATGTGAAGGGTCACCTTGGTTGATGGCAGTAGGGATCACAGTTGTTTCCTGAACGAAGAAATATTAAAGTAAAGATTTATGTTTCTTTGTTGATAAAAGGAAAATAGTAAGAGATAATTACCGGTTGGGTATCAGGTTCGGAAGCATTGCTTCCAATGTACTCTAGAACCACGTTTCCAGAAGGCTGAGGTTGGGTTTCTCTGAGAGGTGGAGGATTAATTTTTAGTTGAATGTTAGCAACGTTCGTGGCTTGATAAGAGGGGACCATTGCCTTGTGCTTCTTTTGTTTCTTTCCCTTTGGCTTGGGAGAAGCAATTTATTCTTGTTCCTCGACGGCAGCATCACCACTGGATTTCTTTCTTTTGTTTGGCGTTATGGGAGGTTTCCCACTAGCCTGAAAGGAAAGGAAAGAAAAACTGCACTTGGTAATCGTGGGAATCAAGGTGGTTCAAATTCAAAAGCTAAGTCATATCTAAACTCAAATTATACAGCTTTGAGAGTTTTTATTTTAGAAATTTGTTGTTCGAACTTTTCTTTGAGAATAGGAGCTGCATCACAAACTGTTCGAAGAATATCGGTAGGCTTGTAAACAATTTCAAAGTACTTTTGGAATGCTTGGATTTCTTCGCAATGCGTGAGTTTACCTTTGTAAGACTGATCCTGCAAAGACGAAAACGCTTTTGTCATATTAGCATCGATTTCCTCAGTGGTGTATATATTCAGAGAATAGAAGTCTGTCCACCATTGGTCGAACCCTATTGTAGAATAGAATGCTGGTCGGTACGCTATCAATTGAAAATCATCAAAGTTTACGTAACGTTTTTGGTGTGTTTCAATATCTCGAACCGTCCAAGTATTATTTGCAACACATAATTCTTGTTTCTGTTGAAAGAGTGAGACAGGGATAAGTTGGCATAAACCAAATTGTCTGGAAACGAAATTAGGTTGATAAGCCAACAAGCATACGTGGCTTTTTACTGGTAGAAGTCTGAAAACCAGCAATCGAGGAAGCAAAAATGCGCGCCATGTGTCTTCAACGGAGGTGTTCTTTTCTTTCACAGCTTCTTCAAGGGGAGCATTAAACCAAGTTAGACCATGAGTTCGACTAGCGAAGGGAGCCATTGAAGGGATGAAAGTGTGACATGATGAGAACATTAGAGTGAATTGGGTAAGAGAAGCTTGCAGATTTGTATCTTCATCAGCAAGAGTCAACCTAAGAAGTCTGATACCTTCAATCCTCCTATCTTTGATATCTGGAATATTTTCATCAACGGATCCATGCGTTGACAAAGAAGGTTCGAAGGTAGCATTAAGCCATACTTGAAGGAGCCAGTAAGCGCCAGATAGGAGCAAGTTAGTGCCAGGTTTATATTTCTTTATTTTTTCGCTGGCAGATCCTAGATCTCATATAAACCCGCCAAGAGGAGTTCACTTAAACATATATTTCGACCAGCATGTAATTGGTTAGCAAGTGTTAGGAACCTACGTGCAACCTGCAAGGATTTACAACAGAAGACGAATTTGGATAACCATAGGCCTAAGAATGCTATAAGTTCCACATCTGAGATAGTTTCTTCCTGGGTATGGTACAAACTGATATAAGAACTGAAAACGACATTTTTAACAGTGAATCCGATTAAATCTTCACTATCCTGATAAGGGTCAAAGGTTTCTCCTGTTGGAGGGAGTCCAGAGATAGCAGCTATGTCGAAAAGTGTGGGAGTTATCATTCCACATGGAAGCTGAAAAGTGTTGTATGTACTGTCCCAAAAGTACAAGCTAGACAACAACAAAGGTTGACAATAACTAAACCTTAATCTTGACATTTGAATTAGGTCAAAAATACCTAGTTCTTTCCATAGCGAAGCTTTCTGAGTTTCAACTCTATCTAACCAAGATAAGTATGATTTCTCCAAATTTGGGCAAGAACGGAATGGCCTAAAATTGTCTGTTATATAGTCCAGTCGGAAAGCCTCTCTCGTCCCCCTGTGGGAATCAGCAGATTGCTGAGTTGAATCCTTTTTCTTAGAAGGATTGGTTTTGTTCACTATAGGTTTTGTGTCAAAGTGACACAGGAAAAACTTTACGCATTTTTCTAAGTGACCTTCTGGGGCTAACGCTCCTAAAAACCCTAGTGTACTTTTAGAAAGAAGAGATGGAATCATTACCTGAGAAGCCATGATAATCCTTTGTTCTTTTGTAAGTTTTAGGGGTGAAATGTTCTTCCGATTTCCAGTAGTCACGATCCTGCTTGTTGGAGTAGGTTGAAGATCGGAGCTTCTGGAGGAACCTATATCTGCCGTTTGCTTTGATTTCTTGGCTTGCTTATCAGAAGGAATCGTTGATTTTTTAGGGTTTTTGCTCTGGAAAAGGTTTTCTGGAAAATAAGTGTAGAAAATTGTGAGGAAGAAGGAAGGTTGAAGATGAAGTTGCGTAAAAAGAAAAGTTTTTGAGGTAATAATGGGCTTTTATAGAGTATAGCTTGTGAAGAGTAGGTTATAAATGTCAAAAGTTTTGGGTTACATGCCAACTGTTTTAAAGACAACTGTAAGTTTACTGTTGAAGTTTCCTCGGGAGTGGGAAGTTATGACGAGCTATAACTGCACGCACGTCTCGATGAGACGTTTGAGAAAGCAAACCACATTTGATTGACAGTTATTACTGTGGAAACAGGAAGTAATCGAAATCTAGAGTCACAATAAATGCCTATCTCTTCATGAATTCGAAATACCCATTTATTGGGGGCAATTTGTTAGCTGAAGATTTTGATTAAAGGTTTGTGATATCTTGGATTGTTGGATTGTGATAAAGAGATGGTTCTCATGGAGCTATTTAAGGATTTTCTCTTTGGAGGAAATGTTATGTGACTAAGAGTAATGGTAGCAATTTGACAAATTACCCTTCAACATAGGCGTTAGTACAGTCGAAACGGCAGAGCGGGAAGATTTGAAAGCAAACGCGTGGAGACATCTGAAGGGTAGAAAACGTTCGAAATGTCGAACGTGGCAGACATCTATGTAGTGACCGTTAGGGTTGAAGTAGTATAAATAGTAGTATTATTGTTTAGTTTGGCATGTTCGAATCAATATACAAAAATTCACAAAATACACTCGAAGTACCGGCGCGAGAGAAAAGAGTCTTTGCTGAAACAATGTATGTGTGAAGAACATCATATTTTCATACTTTATGTTATTTATTTAATGCAAAGTTATACTTAAAAGTTATTTGTTTATACATTTACTTTATTTCGCTTTAAAGTCGTTTACTCAATGCAATTTACATTAGCAAGTTATATATTTCTTACAAACTGTAGAGATTATTGAATATGAATCAAATTACTAAAACACTATTCGACAATGTTCTAGAATCAATCTAGTCGATCCTGCGAGTAACCAGATTGTTTAAACACTTTGGAGGACTAGCGGTTGTTTGTCAGAAATCACTGGTAAACAGAAGCATAGACCAAGGCCCATGAAGCCACGCCCTAAAGGATGGAGTGCCGACCGGTACTACACCCCCTGCCGTCCGTCAATGCCCTTAAATGGGCCGTCACTCACTTTAAAGTGTGTGACGTTAGTCACACACCAAAGGCGTCCGTTAGTTCCTATTTTCCAGCCTTCCTTATTTCTCTCCAGAACCAAGCCTGAGACGGAGCCACCTACGTTTCCTCCGATATCTTCTCAACCTAGCTGAAGTGCAACCAATATAAATACCAGAGGCTTTTATCAAACGACTCTCTTCTCTCTTCCGCCGTTTTTCTGCAATCAATTTTACCCATTTCCATTAGAGATTCAAGCTTTATTTTCCTACCCTGTTAGCACTAGTTTTCCACATTGGGAACCTATTGCAATTGATTTTCTTTTTCCAGCTTCAGAATTAGTTTTAGTTTTAGGGATAAATTTTACTACTGCTATTTGATTTTTGTTCCGGATCGAGATTTGGTACTACCAGATTGATACTTTCAGTTCCACAATTTAATTCAGGTTTTTATTTTCAGCATTAATTATTGTTTATTATTTATGCTATATTATCAAATCATGTCTAGAATAATATTTGTATGTTATACCTGTTTATTAAAAATATGTCTGGCTAAATATACTATACAGGTATATAAGTCATGTAACCGAGGAAATATAGTAACATTATCAACCAATCTCTAAATAATATTTCTTTTGGTTTCAATTCTTTAATATTATTTATTAACCGTTTTGTAACGAGAGTTAAAAACGATAGAAGTTAAAATCAATAAGAACGAGAGTTTGAGTTTTTAACTGGATAGTAAAGATTGTACATTAACCTTAAATACAGCGAGAGCGCTTTAAGGTTAATTAGTTTTCATTTGTTTTCAAAAATTACTTTGGACTTTTAATTGATACAGCGAGAGCGCTCACTTAGGTTCAATAATAAGATCGGAATCAATAAACACGAGAGTGTGAGAGGAAGGTTTTTAAATGAATGATTTCTACGGAAAGGTATTTTAAAATTACAATTCGCATTGATAGGTTACTAAATTCCCGACGTCTGACCATTACATATCGGTGTATCTCTTTATTATTTAAATTAATTGTAATTCCTCTATTTCCCCGTCTGATCCTAATCAATCAGATATTAGCCTTAGATTTACGTAGTAACAATTAGATACTGTAGGTCGACTCTTAGTCCTTTGGGTTCGATAATCTTTAAAGCTACGCGATAAGACTGTGCACTTGCAGTCACGAATCTATAGACATACCCACTTTGTCGCGATCAAGTTTTTGGCGCCATTACCGGGAACCAACAGTCAATATTGTTACTTCGTTGTTACACCGTATAGACTAAGGCATTATTAAAATAAAAAATATTATATATATATATATATATATATATAAATTTAAGAAAATTATCTTATAATCCTAGGTAGATGTATCACTCAAATTTCGTCTACAACCCTCACTCCCAGTATTTGAGGAATCACCTGAATCCTATAAATCCGACCTCAAAATACTGAAAATTTCAATGTTGCGTCACTACCTGATCCTCACCCAAACTACCTCTTCAACCACCAACCCTAACATTTCGAGGAGTCTCAAGAATCCCATAATTTAAACCTCGAATCATCTATTGAGGATTTCAATTCGACACTGACTTATCCTTAACCGAAATCCCTCTACAATCACCACAACCAACATTTTGAGAAGTCACAAGAAATCTATAAATCCGACCTTGAAATATTAATGGAAAATTTCACTGAAACATCTATGATGACGGAGCGCTTTGTGGAAACACAAAATGTGATGCTAACCCACTTTGAAGAACCACATGAATCCCATAATTTCAACTTTGAAGCATCAATGGAGGATTCCGATGAGGCGCTAACTCACTCTAGGTTAGAATCTATGATGGAGCACTTTGTAGAGACACAAACTGTCCAAAATGAAGAGTTCAACAAACAAAGTACCCATGTTAATGAAACCCTTAGGCAGCTGACTACTGTGGTCGAGTATTTAGCAACTCACAACTAGGCCTTGGCGATTCAAATCTCCCTGCTTGAACAAAACCCTCTAAGACCATTCCCTGAGAGGCATGGAGATGAAGTTACAACCAATAATGAACAACAAAGTGAAAATCCTATGGAAAGTGATAAGGAGGCTGACGAAGGTAATATTGAGGTTCATAAAAGTTCTGATGAGAAAAGAGTGGAGATTGAGAAAAATCCACTAACACCATCCAAAAGGGAGGTTGTCAAAGAGATGGGAAAGGAAGCACCTAATATTGTTCCTCCTCCCTATACCCCACCGATTTCTTTCCCGCAAAGTTTTGCGGAAGCTAAGGTAGACTCCAAATCCAAAACATATGTGGATGTATTGGAAAATATCCACACTAATGCTACCTTATCTGAAGTCTTGCATAAAAAGAGAAAGCTAGAGGACCATGAAACTGGGGAAATCATCAGTGTTAAGAGGGGAAGGTTAGCATTTGAGTTGGTGGATGAAATAACTAAGCCCAAACTTGAAAAGATGATGCTTAGGATAGATCCAGAACCACTACCACAAGTTCAAAAGAATGAACCACCCCACCGAAGAAAGAAAAGAAAAGGTGAGGGATATGTGAGATGACTCGATAAGTGGCCATGGAAAACGACAAGTTCAACCGAGGAGTTATTCTCGAGATAACCATCATGAGTGCTTGCACTCTTAAGCCGTCGAGCTATCAACGTTAAACAAAGCGCTGCGTGGGAGGTAACCCACGAGCTTTAAATTTAATATTTTCCTTTTATTGTGTGAATTTGCAGAAAATAAAGAGATGGATCGTTGGTGACGTCTCAGCTACCTCTAGGCAAAGAATCTCTATATGACAATGAGCCTGGTGCCCACGGACATTCATGCGAATGTCGCTGCTGGTGGTGTCAACGATATGAACAACAAAAGCAAAATCAGAGAGGATTTGGCACGCAGAGGATTTAGCATTCACACATGTTCTATTTTTCCTTTTCCACCTTTTATCAAAACATTGAGAACAATGTTTAATTTAATTGTGGGGGAGGAACTTTACTGCTTTCCATTTATCGCTTTATTGTTTTCTAGTTATGTTGTCGAGTCTTTATACGTGATTTTTAGTTGCTATTGAATCTCCCCGCAATTTTATATAATTTTAACCACCAACAAATATTTTTCTTTTTGACGTATGGCGCACACACTCTGAAAGTATAGAGGTCGTCACACTTTAGGCTTTGTTAGAAAGGCTTGGAGATGTTTCAACAACATCGATACCGTCCTGACACCTTAAACCCCCTAATTATGTAATATCAATTTGAGTACCCATTATGCCGAGATCTTGGGCTCAAGTTTTTAAAGTAGCTCTTAAGTAGTTTATATTAGCAATCAGCACCATCTTAAGCACAAACTACGTAGGGAGTCGATGAATATAAGTGAATGATTCCGTTTTTAATAAATAAATGATTTGATTGAAAAATAACCTTCTAAGTTAGGTGACCCTCACCCGGTCATTTAGCCCAACGTTTGTTAAGCCTATAAGGATTTAATAATTAGCACCCACTGTTGGTTGGCCAAGAGGTCACTGGTACTAGGCTTGGTATGGTGGGCTACGGTTCGATCCCCCGCAACCGCAGTTGGGAAAAATGGGGCTGCACCACGTAAAAACTAGAACACCGTGCTGAAGAAAAAAAGATCATAGTCACTAACCGATTTCCCCTACTATGTGCGTGCACGGATAACGGGCTTAATGTGATTGTACTTGAATGAAAAAGAGCGAAAGAAAAAAATGAGTGATGCAGGTTGAGTTATAATGGCATGATTAGAAATGGTTTGTATAAGGAGGGAGTCTTTGAACATTGTGTCGTTATGGTGTCCTTGGTATTGAATACTTAGTACCTATCGATCTAACATTAGCCTAGCGGCCACGTATGATTAGGAGTCGTGTCGTGCCTTTGTTTCAAAAACCGCGCTTAATCATTTCTTTTACCGTGTTGGTTGATTGCTTGAGGACAAGCAATGGTTTAAGTGTGGGGGTATTTGATAACGCGAAAATGTATCACATATTTGGCTTGATTTACATAGACTATGTCTCTATTTTATTTTAATTAAGTTGCTTTATGTTAGTATTATGATGGTATTTGAATGTGTTTCAGGAATTTAATATTTATAAGGCTCGCTTGAGAAAAGGAGTAAAAAAGGAAAGAAGTGAAGAAATATATATAAGATTATGTGGGGCCAATACCATATAATGTGATAGTAGTCACATATAATTTGACGGTAGTCACACATAATGTGACATTCGTCACACCTCCTTGAATAGCGGCAGGGAATAAGTGACGGCGCCAAAAACTTGATGCGTCCGCAAGTGCACGAAAATATTGAAGTAATATAAAAGATTGTCGAATCACAGAGACCAATTTCAACCTACTATGATCTATTGTCTCTTTGTAAAACTAAGGCTAATGAACGTTTGACAAAGGGGAAACTAACAGCTAAGACTGAAATAAAACTAAGATTAAGATGAATATAAAAAAGAGAGACTGGAACGTGGATTCCGTGTATTTCGAGAACTCTGTAATTCGTTGGCTTATTAAAAATGTCAAAAACATATTTAGTAGAAAAAATTAGCTTAAAAACTAAACCTCACACTTTCGTGGTCTTGAATAAAGTCACGCTCCTTAACCGTAGGATTTTGCTCTCGCTCGCCCACTTAAATCAAAGAACGCGTTTTGAAAACAAAACAAGTTCTAATTAATCCTAAAGCGTTCTCGCTGTATTTAGGATTAATGCCTAGTTTTTACTATCTGGTTCGACCCCCACGCTCTCGCAGTGCCGGTTCGAACTTTAATAGATCTTTCACTCTCGTGACGAAATCGTGGTAGGTAACCTCTCACTCTCGTGATAAGGTTTCCTAAATTAAGAATAAAAACTAAAGCCAAAACAAAATTTAATAATAATAATAATTTAAGCCAACAAAATAGTTACCGAGTCCCGTCGGAGACGACAGTCTTCACATACCGGACTCAAAATAATTTAGCCGGACATAGAATTAAGCGTAAATAAATTAAACATGCGGATTGAAAATAAGAAGAACATGGCAATTAAATTAACAACGATAAATGAGAAGAAATAAGAAAGCATAAAATGAAACCTCTAAATGATGAAATAAAGGAATTGAAATTAACTTCTGAAATTATCTTTGCGCACCAAATTTGGAATACAGTGACACTTGACAATTAGGTAACGGAGTTGAAATAAAAGAAAACAGAAACTAAATCTAATGGTGTGGTAGTTCCTCAATGTGAGAAACTACCACTTTTACATGGTAGAAAAACTGCCTAAAAACTAACTAGATATTAGATCTGGAAAAATGGTAGAACCGGCGAGAGAGAGCTTTTGCTGGTAAAATGCCCAGTATTTATATTGCTGCGCATAACTTCTAGGTTGAGAAAATATAGGAAGAAGTGGCATTCCTTGCTTGACTCAGTTGGAGCGTGAATGTAGGATATACGTTGATCCATTTTCGTTTGAGAGAAATTTGTTCCAAGCTTTGAGCTACGTGGCCAGAAAAATAGGAGAACACGTTAGTGCGTTAGTGGGCAAATTGGACTTGCCGTTCGTCAAGGCACAAAGTGACGTTCGTCACTTATTCCCTGCCGTTCGTCAAGGAGGTGTGACGAGTGTCACATTAGGTGTGACTACCGTCACATTATATGTGACTACTATCACATTATGTGGTATTTAAATGGGGCCCACATAATCTTTTATATATATATATATATATATATATATCTTCATTTCTTTCCTTTTTTACTCCTTTTCTCAAGCGAGCCTTGTAAACATTAAATTTCTGAAACACATTAAAATACCATCATAATACTAACATAAAACAACTTAATTAAAATAAAATAGAGACATAGTCTATGTAATTCAAGCCAAATATGTGATACATTTTCGCGTTATCATGTTCCATGGCAAGAGTAAACACATAGATGTGAAGTTTCATTTTTTAAGAGACTTAGTGAATGAAGGAACTGTGAAATTGAAGTACTGTAATACCCTAAATCAAATTGCAGATACTATGAAAAAATCATTGAAGAAAGAACAATTTATCAAGCTAGGAGAGATGATGGGGTAGATGTCTGTAATAGAGGTAAGCTGATTTAATTACAGTATTCAGCTTAAAGGAGGGATTGATGGACTTATTCTTGAAGGACCTATTCTTCCGTAAATTTAGGTTTAGTTTAATAGTTGCTATTTTCTATATGTTTAGTTAATAAAAAGACCTATTATTCAGGTCCTAATAATTCTGTTTTGTTAGACTGTTAGTGGGTGAAAAACCTAACGTCTCTTTTCAATTTGTAAAGGCTATTTAAGCCAAGTCTTTCCTTGAATAATATATGAAGTGATTTCATCTCAGCAAATATTGAGTTTGTATTTTAGAGTATACTCAAGTTCCTACAGAATAGGCATATAGTATGTAAAAATAAATCAAATTAACAATATTGAAAACAAAAATCTAAAATTGGAAAATGAAAATATCAAAATCGAAATTGGATAAAGAAATTAAGGGAAATCACGGAGGAAGAAATTTAAAGAACCCTAACCATGCATATGCAAAAATTGAAAAAAAATAAAAAATGAATATGAATACTGATATGTTGTAGTAGAAAGGTTCCAGAGAGGAAATCAGAATCGTAGATATGTAGAAAATTGATATTTGTATTGGAATCAGAAGCAGAAATGGAGAAGTTGTAGGGAATTGAAAATGTTATGGTAAGAGAAAGATAAAAGGAATGTATATGTATAGGGTTTTAATGATAAATCCTTGTTAACTACAATTTCGGAAGGAGCATACTGCCATGTTTTATAGAACAATGGAAGGAGTGTAGAGGAATTAAACGAGAATTTGAAGGGTTCTAATTGTTTCAAAGCAAAATTGAAAATTGTAAGGTTTAGTAATAATGTGAAGGTTTTCAAGGCAAATTCATAAAACTTGAGTGTGAAAATGTTTCTTCTAATACGTGGTTTAGTGAAAAAATTAAATGCTATGCAGTAAAGTAAGAATTAAATGTTAAATAATGATTAGGTTATGTAATGACATTTAGGGGTCTGATAAACCTTCTCTTAATAGTTCTAATTAGGTTCATTAAGTAATTTCTATGGTAATGAGTTTTATTATATTAAAAGTATACTCATAGTGCAATGTGTTTGATATATAGGCTTGTGCCACGATATTCTTAAGGGCTTCCAATTAGACATGACAACAAAACCCATACCGTGGGTACCCACTCGAACCCGCTCCAAAGTTGACGGGGAAAACCCGCTTTGACTGGGTTTGAGTTTAAGTTTGAGTTTTCCCCGATTACAAAATATGGAGACATATCGGGTAACGGGTACACTAATACCCACCTCGAACCCACCCCGTTTATTTTATTATGTACATTATTATTTATTTTTGATAATTTAGAATATTAAATATGTGGTTAATATTTTGATATTTTGATTTGTATTTATTATTTAAGTATTTGAAATATATTGATATAATTTTTTGAAATTGTTTTATTTTATTATTTATAATGTCATTTGTTATTGAAAAAAAATAAGTATTTTTATTAAAAAAATGATTTCATTAAATTGATGGTGGCATGGTGGTGATACCCGAACCCGTTTGGGACATGTTTGGGTTTTAATTCTCTATTCTCGTTTGGGTTTGGGGCGGAAAACGTTGATTGTTTGGGGATTCGAGTTTGGGAAAAAAAGCTGTTCCCGATCCGCCCCATTGCCATGCCTACTTCCAAAGAGTTTTTAGGAATCGTGATGCTCGCCATGACATGTGGACTGCGATTTGGAGGCTTTTATAATTCTTCAAATTTTGCTCCACTCTTTACCATTTTAATTTTCACTATATGAATATCATAGAATTTGTCTTGTTAGAATCGAATTGAAACTATTTTCAATATCTTAAACATTGTCCTGCTCTGCCCTATTTAATGTAATATAATTAAAATACTAAAAAAATAGTATATATATATATATATATATATATATATATATATATATATATATATATATATATATATATATATAAAGGAAATACACCGACAATGTAAAGCAATTTTACACTGTCAATGAAATCATAACCGTTAATTTTTGTAGACGTTTGACTTTTCCTTTAAATCATATATAAAGTATTTTTTTTAAGGATTGTGATGCACCGACCGTGTAAAATATATTACACTGACAGTGCACTACCTTTAAACTTATATATATATATATATATATATATATATATATATATATATATATATATATATATATATATATATATATATATATATATATATATATATATATATATATATATATATATATATATATATAAAATAACCATGTTAGTTGTATTCAACATTGTTTTTCTCCATCATTTTATATCTTTTGAGAATAAGCACTTGCCTTCATTTTTTTCCCTTCCTACTTGCACATCGTCTGGTGCTGCTCGAAAACTATATGTAAGCAGTTGAAATCTTGAGATTGAAGAGACATTGTAATTATTGGCATGCTGATAGAAACCCAAGAAATTGATATAGCAAATGGGATAGTTTTTGATTTAATTGAAGAAATGAAAAAGGAAATACAATATTAACCACCAGAGCAAACTGCTCCTACCAGAGTAAGAACTCCTAATTGAAATAAAACAACTCCCTGCCCCCTAATACCACTACCCACATGCATATATATAGCACTCTCTAAGTATCTGCTTGTCCCCACTAACCTTTCTCCTAAAATAAACTTCCCAATTAGTGGGCCTACATGGACCCAACCCAACATCAATATTATGGACCCTATCGCTACCCTTTCCTACAAAATGAGCCTTGTCCTCAAGGCTATCATAAGGACAATGATTCATCAACTAATTTTCACTTCCCCAGCTGATAATTTCCTTGCTTCCCTCCCACCTTGTGACTTTTCTTGGTTGCACAATACTTATGGTGGCTATGTTAAGTTGTGGCTGCATAATAAGGCTTTCCTCCAGTTTTTTCCTGCATATTTTTTTGTCTGCATACTGTTGTACAGAGGGTTGATTATAGTCTTTCCCATTTGCGTCTCCCTTTCAAGTTGCTTAATTTTAAATTTAGTTTCCTGCAATTTCTTTACTTCACCTTTCCAAGAAAAGCTAATGGCTCTTTCTTTCCAATCAAAGTTCACCTTACCTAATCCTTGCAGCCAATTCACTCCCAAAACAATATCAATGTATTCTAATTCTAAGACATAAGCTTCCACCCTAATAGAAAACTTCTCAAACTGAATTTCCATTCCTTCACTTTTTCCCATAGCAGTAGTACGATTACCATTCCCCAATTTAACACACGCTCCTTAGTTTTATCTACATATAGTTGTAACAATGTTGTCATTTAAGGAGAGATGAAATTATGACTAGCTCCGATATCAATTATAACCGTCACAACCACCCCCTTCACCATTCCGACAAGTTGCAATGGAGCAGAAAAAGGAACTTGAACTCTACCTCCCAGTTCGGGATTGCACACCGCCATCATCCTACAGTCTACTGTTGCTTCTACTTCTCCTTCTTGTAGTTTGATTGCCATAACTTCACCGTTGTCGTTGACAACTTCATCATCACCCATGATCACCAACCTCAATTGTTTTTCCGCACATTGATGGGGAGGAGTATAGCGCTTTCCACAATGGAAACAAAGTCCTCTTTCCTTGCTATCCATTAATTCAGAATATGGTAGATGTTTGAAACCTCTGTTCCGATCACCATGGTTGTCTCGTCGTGTACCCTATCTGCTCGTTCGCATTGCGGAGTTCTAATTAGGATTCAAATTGCATTGACCAGTTTGCAATTGGGTTCCCAGCAATGGATCATATCCAAATTTATCTTTTGTAGGTCCCGCGTCATCATTCGACCCCTATTGAATTTTAAACTTAAGCCCATTATCCATTTCTCTTCCTGCTTTCGCAAAATGACCTTTGATGTTTCGAGGCAGCAACTTCCCACGTAATTCATCTTCCACATCACGCGCTAACTTCATCGCCTGCAACCGTGAATGAGGATTGGAGGTTCTCACCTTCAATCGAAGCTCTAGTTTGAATCCTCCGAGAAAATACCCCAAGTATTGCTCCTCCAACAACCTTCTCACTTGAGAAGAAATGTACTCGAACGCACTGATGCAGTCTTCGACTCTTCCTTCTTGCTGCAAATCCTTTAGTTCTTTAAATGGATTATCACCCTGTCTCCCTCCGTACCTATCAATTAATGCTTGTTTCAGTTTCTCCCATGTCATATTTTCTTCCGTTTCTCGCAAAAGATTGTACCAGTGGATTGTTGCTCCTTCCATGCTTATCTTAGCCAATCGAACCTTCACTTCCTTGTACATCGAAATACGTTTTTGCACGTGTTATCCATCCAACAGGATCATCACCGTCAAATGAAGTTAACTCCACCTTCTTCACCACCATCCGATACTCCGACATCGTTTCCCCCACAACAAATGATGGCTGTGTTTTTTCAGGCTCGCGTCGAATTTTCGCGAATTCTTCCACCAAAGTGAGACAAAAATCAGCAAGCGTTTGGCGAAATGTTTCCTCCAATGTCGACACTCTCGCGTCAAACACTTCTTCCATTGACGCAAATCGATCCCCCAATTCATCCATTCTCTCAGACATTTTTGGTGGCATTAATCACAAATTCACTGGCTCCTCTCGATGAATCTGGTAGGTTGGACCAATGTTGGAAACCCAAGAAATTGATATAGCAAATGAGATAGTTTTTGATTGAATTGGAGAAATAGAAAAGGAAATACAATAGTTACCAGCAGAGCAAACTGCTCCTACCAGAGTAATAACTCCTAATTGAAATAAAACAACTCCCTGCCCCCTAATACTACTATCCACGTGCATATATATAGCACTCCCTGAGTAACTGCTTGTCCTCACTAACCTTTCTCCTAAACTAAACTTTCCAATTAGTGGACCTACATTGACCCAACCTAACATCAATATTATAGACCCTATCATTGGCTATCATCCCCACAATTTTATCTGACACCCCCTTTCAATTAGACCGGAAGCCCCATGTCATCAACAATTTTATAATATCTTTTATGTTAAAAAATTACAACTTCACAATTGATTATATATATATATATATATATATATATATATATATATATATATATATATATATATATATATATATATATATATATATATATATATATATATATATATATATATATATATATATATATATATATATATATATTGGAGTTTTTGAAAAACTTTATTTTTTATCGATAATTTTGATAGGATATCAGATATCTAATAAAAACCATATTTTTTTACCGAATAATTGATCTATTTAATTTTTATTGAATAATCGATATTTGATAAAAACCATATTTTTTTATCAAATAATTTTTATTCAATAATTGACCTATTTAATTTATTTAATTTAAATAGAAACCCAATATCAATTACTAATTTAACCTATGTAAAAATAATATTTATTTATAATAGTAACCAAAGGATGTATAATTCAGACAAATTAACTATTTCAACAACTTGACTTTTGTTAGATTTATTTAATAAATGACCCGAGAAGTATTAGAATTTTTTTTTTTTGTATAAATACTTTTAGAACATATTATTTTTTCTCTCCTCTTTATATTTGTGTTGCTTGAAAGACAGGAAACGTTAAAAGGACATAATTATAATCCAATTAGTATTTTTAAGTCTTACCTCGATTAGAAATAAATGAAATCGTAGATACTATAAGAAAAATAAGTCATTCACTATTACCTTAAAGATTTGCATGAATATGTTGTATTAATGTTTCTTGGATTCTGAACGTTTAGTTCATTGACATTTTCAACGTTTCTTGAACTCTCTAAGTATCTAAATTATGGTTAGATTGGGAAGAACATAAATTAGATCTTAATATGAATCAAGGCTAGTGATATTGGTACATTTAATCCATTAACGTTTTCAATGGGGAAGTGCTCCCTAGACTCTCCAACAAATAATATCAAAACTATGATTAAACTCGATGAAGAAACGAAAGTGAGATCTTAGTATAAATCAAGACTAATAATATTGATCCGATTAGTCCATTGATACTCCCAAGGCTCCCCGAAGTCCCCAATAGCAATCAACCTAGATTGTCTGCTGTCACTCCCTTACGGCAAGCAACCACACCTCTACTTCTCTTGCCCCCCTCTATGACAAACAGCATCAAGTTCCCAAAACTTCAACATGAAATAATAGCAACACCATAGTCCTCGTGAAAGCCTTTAATTTAGCTTTGAACGGTGAGCCATCAATTAAATTCAACACCAACGGCTATGATTCCAAGTAAGCCCCACAAACATAGTAAGCTGGGGCCCAAGTTTCCACATTTCACATTAGCGGTGGACCTCATATGAACCTTGCCAACCCAACACTAAACATGGTTCATGCAATTTGTTTCATTTATTCCACTCCACATCAACAAACATATTCAATCAAAACAAAACAAACCAACGCTCCTTACTTTCATCATTCCAACTTCACATTTGTTTTCTTACACTAAAATAGTAAAAAAGCAAGCAACTCATGGAAGCTTTATGGGATTTGGTAGACAGCTTGAAGATTTCAACTCTAGGTGCTATTCTTCTACTTGCATGTGCATGTTTTGGACTTGTTTGCTTTTGCACTATTATTGTACTAAAAAGGAAAGGTAGTAATAACAACAAGATTGTGAACCAAGAGGGTCGTGTTATAGAAGAGAATGAAACTTCTTCGACAATCACGACGACGACGACTACTACTACTACCACTACGACAAATGCTACTACTACAACTACTGATTCTACAAAATGGTTAGAGTCAAACTGTGGATGGATTTCAGTGAAAAGGGTGTTGATGGAGTCAATGGTGTGGAGCAGAGCGAGAAAACTGGAAGAGAATATTGGATGGCAGAGAGAGAGAGGATCTCCATTGCTTGGAAGCTTAGAAAGGAATGGTGTTGAAAGTGGTTGGAAAAGTGTTAGTCATGATTCAGCATCAGCAGTGTGGCAAAGACCAATACTAAGAGGGGAGAAATGTGAGCTTCCAAGTTTTAGTGGCCTTATTCTCTATGATGAAAAAGGAAAATTGCTAAATGATTCTGTGAATGAGACACAATGCATGGAAATTTCTAAACAGGTAATTAATCAATTATCACTTTCATATAATGTTGCAGATAAGATATATAAAATATGTATGCTCCTATAAACACTATTGATTTAAGAGTGCTTTAACAAAGATGAAAATTGAAAAGAATGACACAAGAGCTATTTGACTGCTTAATTATCCCTTGAAAATAATGATATTTAGGCAACACAAATGTGAGAATCACTGGTAGTCGTGTAGATCTATAACATCAAACTGCTGAAAATCATATATTTAGAGACGGAGGTAGTAACTTATCACTCTGTAGAATGCAACAGATTTGTTCCAAGATATTGAATCAAATCAATGTTGCAACTTGCAGCCTCTAGTTTCGGACAACATATTTGCTGCATCTGTTATTTCTAACTTCAACTTCTTTTTTTTTGTGCAGGAAGAAATAGATATTATTACAGTGAGAACTACCCTAAAAGATTTACTATAGTACTTATGTTACTGGCTCTTTCTTTTGGCTCTTAGTTGTATCAAATAGACACTGAGGTTTTACTCCAATGAAATTTTCCTATCACTCTTTTTTTTCGTGCCGAAAATTATCATATTACTCTGATAACATAATTATCAAGTCACAGAAACTGCAGTTTTTTCCTTGCATTCAATCATGCATTTTCTATTATAATGATTTCCATAGCAATAGCACATTCACAACCTTATTTCACAAAACATAACTCTTTCATGCCCCTCAAAACACCTCGTCTCAGTTCCTCATTATGGGCGTATCAATCTTAATGGGCCTATTAGTGAGCATATTATCTTTTCTACCCAAAACAATTGCAAAAGAGAGATGGATTTTTACTCTTCTGGTACAGAAAAAATTGGATACATATATCAAGAATTTCAAGAGTTTTGAATGGCATTATCGTGGCTTTAGCTTACAATATCATAAGGTTTTTAACATATTTCATCCATTCATTTCATGAAAGTTTTCCATTCTGACAATTAAAACAAAATGGTGACAAAAGACAATGCAAGGAATGTCATTAACTAGGATAAGAGGGAAAATTCAAATATCCATACGAAATGAATGGATTAACTTCTTTTTATCAAAACCATATATATTCTGCCAGTCAACTCACGCAGAATATTTCGCACATAATGAATATCTTAGACTAATTTCCGAAAATCAACTCACACTGACCGAGGAAGATAATGATGATTCATAGTCACAAATAGTGTGTTTACCTTTGCCCTTGTCATCATCACTCAGAAATACAAATTATCCATATGAAACTATCAAGGGTTCTCTTGAGTCATCGCAAGATGATCTCTTGAAATAGAAGTATAATACCAATTGTATCATTGCCAAACCGGTACCTATCCCATTTGGTACCTGAAAACTCAAACATAAAAATGTAGATATTACAAATATAACCAACCGAATAAATATCTGAGTTCCGAAATTATAATAAACATTTCAGAAAGAAACTAGCTGAAAGGAAGTGATTCTTACATAAATGAAGACATCATCACTGAGTAATCCATAAAGAAAGAAGGAAACGCTCATTAAGAACGTCGAAAGCGAAAGAAAAAATGGCATAAACTCAACACTCTTAGTGCGAATGACCAAATTCTGCGAAATTATATACACCAACCGTTTCACCAACCTTGAATCACCAACTATAAACTATGAAAACTCTGTATCACATAGATATATCAAACTTACAATGATAAACAACGGAGATGCAAACATTGAAATCAGAGAAGCACAACTCAAGCATCCAACAAACATTCGGCGCATAGAACTATCACTTATTTTCAAGCTCCCAACCAGTATGACAACAAATATACCGAAAACCGCCAGCAATAATCCAAACATTCTCACCTATCAAATATCAGTATAGAATAGCACATCTTAGTAACCAATTAACAAACAAACCAATGTTTTCCTACAAATTAATTACGATAAAATTCAACAATATCAGAAGAATAACTAACTAACTAACAAACCTTTCTTGGTTTCTCAGCATAGATTAAAAATAAGAGAATATACACAAGCTGAAAAGCTGCTCCAATTGAATTAACGGTGGTAACCAAGAGATTATCAATTGATATAAGAGGAGTTCCATACCACAAACAAATCAAGCAATTCAATAGAGAATAAATATATGGCAATCCTGAGAACAATTCCGTTGACCCATTTGTGATAATTCTCCTAAATGTAGGTCTATAATTCATAACAGAAAATCAAAGTTAATAATAATCAAAGAATTATTCAAACAAAAAACCATATAAGAAACTTACATTGGGGAAACAAATAACCCAAATGCAAAGATGTTACCTACAAATAAACATTGAGACCAAGATAAAAATAAATCTAAAAGGGATAAGTATGATAAAAAAAAAAAACATTGAAAATGAAAGAGAGAAAAAGTACCAGCAATTCCAGCTGCATCTTTACCAAGTTCAAAAATGGGGTAAGCATTAAACAGAGACATCAATTCCAAATTCAGGAGAAATAAGGGAAACCCTGAATTAGAGATATATGCATACAATGTGTGGTTTTGTTTCTGAATTTTGCAAAAAGTTTTATCTCTATGATGAAAAATCTGTGTTGTGTACCTCAGCCTCTCAGTGTGTAATGTATGATTGACCTTGACGCTTACTATAACGACTAAGACAAGGAAAACGATTTTTAATATAAAAAACGTTTAATTCGGCATATTCTGGTATTAAGTGGAGGAAGGAAAGGTAAAAGATAATTTTTAAGTTGGGAGTACTTAGTAATATATATTTCAAATAATTTAAGTAAAATTTTAGTATTTTTATATTTGGTAGCTACAGTTTAAATGTGTAATTAATTTTTTTTAAAAAAAAATAAACGGATCACAAACAAATTTACAAAATAAAATTTAAATAACTTGAAATATGTGATTATAAACCCACAAATCATAAGTCAAACGTTTCAGTTTATAGACCTCCATTCATATAGGCAATTATTTTAAGGACAAAACTCAGATATAATTCTTTAGGTGTGGTTTTTACTATTTTTTAATGAAAATATGATAAGTGTATAAATTCCTCTAACACGTATGCAAATTTTTCCTATTTTCACTCACTAAAGATATTTAAGTATATTTGTCATATTTTCATTGGAAAATAGTAAGAACCACACCTAAAGAATTATACCTAAATTTTATCCTTATTTTAATCATGTGAATCACATTTTTGAAAATTCAAAAATATTCTTATAAATTTTTAGTTTGGAGATGCATCTGCGAATATTTTTTGAATGTATTTGGAGATGTGTATCCGAAAACATTCCTAAACCCATTTTTCAACGTTTTTTAATAAGAACCAACGAAAAATTGAATATATCACCATATTGCATGATTATCCCTCTCATACTTCATTCATACTCCATAACTCAAAACCCTTAAAAGAACTTTCATTCTCAATCAACTTTTCAACTCTAAATCATCATTCTTGTATTTTATCACATCACAAGGAACAAAAGAAGCTGCAATTTAAGGTAATGTTCAATCATTTCACCCCTTATTGTTTACATTAATCTTGTTCTTAAGCTAAAAAAATGTAATTTGAGTCCGGAGATGCATCTGCGAATTCAACTGCTATATGTTTTGGAGATGCATCTCTAAAATTGCCTGTTACTGTAATTTTTTAAAACATTTTTCTCTTTTGGTTCGTATTAGATATGGTACACCCATATATGTTTTTCCAAAGCTGCTGTAATTAATGGTGGAAAACCTGATAAAGTGAAGGATGAAGTTAAATCGAATGAGGTGAAGAACGATGTTAAACCGAATGAGGTGAAGGAAGATGTTAGACCGGTTGATATCGGGATAGATGTTGTTCAAAAATTTACATTTGAAAAATTATTTACTGCTCATGAACATATACTTGAATGGGCTTGCATGGTGGCCAGGAAATTAGGGTTTGGCATTGTAATCGAAAGGTATGACAATGGTTATAGTCAAATGCAAGCATTTGTAACCATGAGATGCGAGAGAAGTGGCACATACGCTCCACCGATTCAGAAGTTGAAATGTGATGATACTCAATCAAGAATATGTGAGTACCCGTTTAAATTGCGCGTATACCATAATGCAGATGATACATGAAAATTTAATGTAATTTCTAGTTTACATAATCATGCATTGTGTAACGCCCGTATAATTTTAATTTTTAATTTAATTTGAATATTAGATTAATAATTATTATTATTATTATGGATTTTATGAAAATAAGAGGAAAATGATGGTTAATGGCATTTGGGCCATGTGTGAAATTAGTAAGAAGAGGGGGATGTGGTGTAGTAAAGCCCTTACTAATTTAATATTATTTTTCATAAAATAATCAGAATTGGGAATTGGGAAAGAAAGAACGTGAAAGAACAGAATTGGGAACAAGGAACGTGAAGGAGAACTGTAGAGGGAGAGACCAAGAACCAAGACTTTTATCTGAGGTAAGGGGAAACTCTCCATTTAATCTCTTTTATCGTATTATAGGTGATAGTATGGATTAGGAGTATGGTTGGATCCATTGATTCTATATTCTGAAATTGTGTATGTGTTCATCATTGAAATTTGGACTGTGAATCCCTAATAACTGATAGATTTAGGGTATGATGAATGAAATTGATTATAGAATCATATACTGTGGCTGTGGCTGTGAATTTTGTGGTTTTTAGACTCAAAATCGTGGACTGGTATGAGTAAAAACGAATGGGTTTTGGACTGTTACGAATTCTGCAGGTTCTGGGCATTTTCTGGTGTTTCGCGTATGAAACAGTGCCATACGCGTATGGGATGAGGTCATACGCGTATGGGGGACACTCCCAATGGGCTATACGCGTATGATACGCAGTTGCCCTGTTCCAAATACAATGTACTGGTGTTTTGCGTATGGGAGCGTATGGGGATGCTCATACGCGTATGGGAATTTGGAAAGAGGAAAATTAGTCTGGTGATACGCGTATGGCAAGGCTGATACGCGTATGGGTTGGTTTCTAGGCCATTTTGAGTTCTGGTGAAATGCGTATGATACGCGTATGAGACATGGTGATACGCGTATGGATGCGTATGGGCAACATGATACGCGTATGGACGCTATGTGTGCAAATTTCTGTTTTGTGATTTTTCTGGAAAGTTCGATGATGTGTAACTTTCGATTTGTAGGCCTGTTTGTATGCTGTTTTAGATTGTGTAAACCTTGTGATGTGACTCTGTGGTTTACTGATGATTGATTGTATTGAATGATGTAATGTATATATGAACATGCTTAGTATTGTTGATGATGATGATGATGAAATGAGTATAGATGATGCTACTCATAGAATGGTAATGATGAAAGTATGTTATATATATATTGCATGCATTCATAAACATGGGCTGAATCCTAGATGATGAGAGGATTCAGTGAGGGGCAGAATTCCCATTGTGTGGAATTGGTGCTGGCAGGGCCGTATCTGGATGATGATAGATCGGTCGGTGGATGATTTCCACTGGTGATGATTGGTACCACATGCATAGTGTCAGTTTCATACATGTGCATGATTTGTTTATAGCCTGATGATAGATGTTACATGTTAACTGTTTGTTTATCTGTGGATGTATGAATGATTGATTTGTCTGAGTATGAAACAATTGGGTGAATGATACAACTATGATATGTTATTATTTATGATGCAATAACATTGGTTAACTGTGATGAGACTCACCCTTACTTGTTGTCATTTTCAAATTGAGGATAGCGGCGCGACTTGGTGAGGATTAACTCATAAGTCGGTTTCTAGTTATAGTGTCGGTGTCATGCTCTGGTAGATGTAACACTGGGAACACGTTTGTTTTGAGTTGTTTATAACTCTAATTGGTTTTGTTGGTTGAGTCGGATACATTAATGATGAATGTTGACTCTATGTTTTTGATTCCGCTGTGTAAAACATGATTTTATTTAATGAGTTATAATTTCAGTTGTTTCAGTGAATGCATGATATGTACCGACACGTGTTTTATCATTTATATAATTGTGATGCCTCTCTACATGTTACTCTGATTTAAATATACTGTTATTTGCCGCGGGTTATTAGAGGGGTGTTACAATAGTGGTATCAGAGCATAGTCGGTCGTGGTGACCAGAGTCTTAGTGTCAGTCTTCTGTGTATGCGACTATTACAAGTTATTTGTCGATACTTTCATTCTGACCGGATTGTTTGTGTTAAGCAGAGCTATGGCTGGAAGAGGAGGAAGAAACGACGATGCTATCGCTGAGGCTCTGGGCATGATTGCTGGTGTGCTGGGAGGGAATGCCAATGGAGCTGCGATTGGTGCTGACAGACAACTGAACAGTTTCCAGAGGAACAATCCTCCATTGTTCAAGGGCACGCATGATCCCGAGGGTGCTCAGAAATGGCTTAAGGAGATCGAGAGGATTTTCAGAGTCATTTACTGTGCTGAGGATCTCAAGGTGAGATATGGCACCCACATGTTATCTGAAGAAGCTGATGATTGGTGGATGTCAACCAGAACTGAGTTGGATGCTAGTGGCACAGCAATTACCTGGACTGTATTCAGGAGGGAATTTCTGAGGAGGTATTTTCCTGAAGATGTCAGGGGAAGAAAGGAAGTTGAATTTTTGGCACTGGTTCAAGGCAATATGTCGGTACCAGAGTATGCTGCCAAGTTTGTGGAACTGGCAAGGTACTATGTACATTACAATGATGATGAAGCCAGTGAGTTCTCGAAATGTGTCAAATTTGAGAATGGTCTTCGTGATGAGATCAAGCAAGGTATCAGGTACCAGAGAATCCGGAGGTTTGTTGATCTGGTAGATTGTAGCAGGATTTTTGAGGAAGATAACATCAAGCTGAGGTCATCTCACTCTCGCGAGTTGGTTGACAGAAAAGGAAAGAAATATATGGATCGAGGTAAGCCATATGGTAGAGGTAAACCTGTTGATTGGAAGAAACCCAGTGGGGGAGATTCCAGTGCTCGTATCAGGTGTTACAATTGTGGTGAGATAGGACATCGTAGGAATGAATGCAAGGTTGATCAGAAGAAGTGTTACAAGTGTGACCAAGTGGGTCATGTTGCTGCTGACTGCAAGAAGAGGGTTGTGACTTGTTACAACTGTGGAGAAGAAGGTCACATCAGTCCTAATTGTCCTAAGCCAAAGAAGAACCAATCAGGAGGAAAGGTTTTTGCTTTGACTGGATCTGAGACTACTCCAGAAGACAGGTTGATTAAAGGTACGTGTTTCATTCATGGCACACCTTTAGTTGCAATTATTGATACTGGAGCAACTCACTCTTTTATTTCTTTGGATTGTGCTGAGAGGTTAAATCTTGAGATATCTGATATAAATGGAAGTATGGTTATTGACACTCCTGCGTCGGGTTCAGTAACTACTTCGTCTGCATGCTTGAATTGTCCGGTTGACATTTTTGGTAGAGAATTCGGGATGGACTTAGTGTGCCTTCCGTTGAAACAACTTGATGTAATCCTGGGAATGAACTGGTTGGAATTCAACCGTGTTCATATCAACTGTTTTGCGAAGACGGTGATTTTTCCTGAAGAGGTTAGTTCTGATAGTCTGGAAATGACAGCTAGACAGGTGAATGAAGCTATCGGAGATGGTGCAACAGTGTTTATGTTGTTCGCATTGATGAATATAAAAGAGAAAGTGGCGAGTGGCGAATTGCCTGTAGTGTGTGAATTTCCAGAAGTTTTTCCTGAAGATGTGAATGAATTGCCACCGGAAAGAGAAGTGGAGTTTTCTATTGATTTGGTTCCAGGAACTAGTCCAGTGTCAATGGCGCCGTATCGTATGTCGCCTTCTGAATTGGCTGAACTGAAGAAGCAGTTAGAGGAATTGCTTGAGAAGAAGTTTATTCGTCCTAGTGTTTCGCCGTGGGGTGCGCCTGTGTTGCTGGTAAAGAAGAAAGATGGTTCAATGAGGCTGTGTGTAGATTACAGACAATTGAACAAGGTCACTATCAAGAATCGGTATCCATTGCCGAGGATTGATGATTTGATGGACCAGTTGGTTGGAGCACGTGTGTTTAGTAAGATTGATCTGAGGTCTGGGTATCATCAGATACGTGTGAAAGATGACGATATTCAGAAGACTGCTTTTAGAACGAGGTACGGACATTATGAGTATTCTGTGATGCCGTTTGGAGTTACTAATGCACCTGGTGTTTTTATGGAATATATGAACAGGATCTTTCATCCTTATCTCGATAAGTTCGTGGTGGTGTTTATAGATGATATCCTGATATATTCTAAGAATGAGGAGGAACATGCAAAGCATCTCAGAACTGTGTTAGAATTGTTGAAAGAGAAGCGACTTTTTGCCAAACTGTCGAAGTGTGAATTTTGGTTAGAAGAAGTCAGTTTTCTTGGACATGTGATTTCTAAGGATGGTATTGCTGTTGATCCTACAAAGATAGAAGCGGTGTCTCAGTGGGAAGCTCCGAAGTCAGTATCTGAGATTCGTAGTTTTCTTGGCCTTGCAGGTTACTACAGAAAGTTCATTGAGGGATTTTCAAAGTTAGCATTGCCGTTAACTAAATTAACCAGGAAGGGACAAGCCTTTATTTGGGATGCAAAGTGTGAAGAAGGATTCCAAGAGCTTAAGAGGAGATTGACTAGTGCTCCTATTTTGATTTTGCCGAATCCGACAGAATCATTTGTGGTTTATTGTGACGCATCACTGATGGGTTTAGGTGGTGTATTGATGCAGAATCAACAAGTGGTCGCTTATGCGTCGAGACAACTCAAAGTGCATGAGAGGGATTATCCGACTCATGATTTGGAGTTGGCAGCTGTGGTTTTTGTTTTGAAGTTGTGGCGACACTATTTGTATGGTTCGAGATTTGAGGTGTTCAGTGATCATAAAAGCCTGAAGTATCTCTTTGATCAGAAAGAGCTGAATATGAGACAGAGAAGGTGGTTAGAATTTCTGAAGGATTATGATTTTGGTTTGAATTACCATCCGGGTAAGGCAAACGTCGTGGCTGATGCATTAAGTAGAAAAACCTTGCATATGTCTATGCTAATGGTGAAGGAATTGGATTTGATCGAGCAATTCAGAGACTTGAGTTTAGTGTGTGAAGGTACTCCTACTAGTGTCAAATTGGGTATGCTGAAGCTGACTAGTGGTATTCTCGAAGAAATAAGAGAAGGTCAGAAAGCTGATGTTGGATTGATTGATAAGTTGACTATGATCAATCAAGGCAAGAGTAGTGAATTCAGAGTCGACGAGAATGGTATACTGAGGTTTGGTGACCGAGTTTGTATTCCTGATATTGATGAACTCCGAAAGCGTATTTTGGAAGAAGGACACCGTAGTGGATTGAGTATTCATCCTGGTGCTACCAAGATGTATCATGATTTGAAAAAGTTGTTTTGGTGGCCTGGAATGAAGAAGGAAATTGCTGAGTTTGTGTATTCTTGTTTGACTTTCCAGAAGTCAAAGATCGAGCATCAGAAACCGTCTGGGTTGATGCAACCGATGTTTATTCCTGAGTGGAAGTGGGACAGCATCTCAATGGATTTTGTGTCGGGTTTGCCGAGAACTGTCAGAAATTGTGAAGCTATCTGGGTCGTGGTAGACAGGTTGACGAAGTCTGCACATTTTATACCAGTGAGAATGGATTATCCGATGGAGAAGCTGGCTCAATTGTATATTGAGAAGATAGTTAGTCTACATGGTATTCCTTCAAGTATCGTGTCAGACAGAGATCCGAGGTTTACGTCTAAGTTCTGGGAAGGTTTGCAGGAAGCTTTGGGTACTAAGCTAAGATTGAGTTCTGCTTATCATCCGCAGACTGATGGACAGACTGAGAGGACGATTCAGTCATTAGAGGATTTGTTGCGGGCTTGTGTGTTGGAAAAAGGAGGTACTTAGGATAGTTATCTGCCTTTGATTGAGTTTACCTACAACAACAGTTATCATTCGAGTATCGGTATGGCTCCGTTTGAGGCTTTGTATGGTAGGAGATGTAGGACGCCGTTGTGTTGGTACGAATCTGGTGAGAGTGCTGTGATTGGTCCAGAAATTGTACAACAGACTACAGAGAAGATTAAAATGATTCAGGAGAAGATGAAAGCTTCTCAGAGTCGTCAGAAGAGTTATCACGACAAGAGGAGGAAAACACTTGAGTTTCAAGAGGGAGATCATGTGTTTATGAGAGTTACTCCTATGACAGGGATTGGTCGGGCATTGAAGTCGAAGAAGTTGACTCCGCGTTTTATTGGACCATTCCAAATTTCTGAAAGAGTGGGAGAAGTGGCTTATCGTATCGCTTTACCGCCAATGCTTGCAAATTTGCATGATGTATTTCATGTGTCTCAGTTGAGGAAATACATTTCAGATCCGTCCCATGTGATCCAAGTAGATGATATACAGGTGAAAGATAACTTGACGGTTGAGACTTTACCTGTGAAGATTGAGGATCGAAGGCTGAAGCAATTGCGTGGCAAGGAAATAGCTTTGGTCAGAGTAGCTTGGGGAGGACCTGCTGAGGGGAATGTTACCTAGGAGCTAGAGAGTCAGATGAAGGATTCTTATCCAGAACTTTTTACCTGAGGTATGTTTTCGAGGACGAAAACTCTTTTAGTGGGGGAGAGTTGTAACGCCCGTATAATTTTAATTTTTAATTTAATTTGAATATTAGATTAATAATTATTATTATTATGGATTTTATGAAAATAAGAGGAAAATGATGGTTAATGGCATTTGGGCCATGTGTGAAATTAGTAAGAAGAGGGGGGTGTGGTGTAGTAAAGCCCTTAATAATTTAATATTATTTTTCATAAAATAATCAGAATTGGGAATTGGGAAAGAAAGAACGTGAAAGAACAGAATTGGGAACAAGGAACGTGAAGGAGAACTGTAGAGGGAGAGACCAAGAACCAAGACTTTTATATGAGGTAAGGGGAGACTCTCCATTTAATCTCTTTTATCGTATTATAGGTGATAGTATGGATTAGGAGTATGGTTGGATCCATTGATTCTATATTCTGAAATTGTGTATGTGTTCATCATTGAAATTTGGACTGTGAATCCCTAATAACTGATAGATTTAGGGTATGATGAATGAAATTGATTATAGAATCATATACTGTGGCTGTGGCTGTGAATTTTGTGGTTTTTAGACTCAAAATCGTGGACTGGTATGAGTAAAAACGAATGGGTTTTGGACTGTTACGAATTCTGCAGGTTCTGGGCATTTTCTGGTGTTTCGCGTATGAAACAGTGCCATACGCGTATGGGATGAGGTCATACGCGTATGGGGGACACTCCCAATGGGCTATACGCGTATGATACGCAGTTGCCCTGTTCCAAATACAATGTACTGGTGTTTTGCGTATGGGAGCGTATGGGGATGCTCATACGCGTATGGGAATTTGGAAAGAGGAAAATTAGTCTGGTGATACGCGTATGGCAAGGCTGATACGCGTATGGGTTGGTTTCTAGGCCATTTTGAGTTCTGGTGAAATGCGTATGATACGCGTATGAGACATGGTGATACGCGTATGGATGCGTATGGGCAACATGATACGCGTATGGACGCTATGTGTGCAAATTTCTGTTTTGTGATTTTTCTGGAAAGTTCGATGATGTGTAACTTTCGATTTGTAGGCCTGTTTGTATGCTGTTTTAGATTGTGTAAACCTTGTGATGTGACTCTGTGGTTTACTGATGATTGATTGTATTGAATGATGTAATGTATATATGAACATGCTTAGTATTGTTGATGATGATGATGATGAAATGAGTTTAGATGATGCTACTCATAGAATGGTAATGATGAAAGTATGTTATATATATATTGCATGCATTCATAAACATGGGCTGAATCCTAGATGATGAGAGGATTCAGTGAGGGGCAGAATTCCCATTGTGTGGAATTGGTGCTGGCAGGGCCGTATCTGGATGATGATAGATCGGTCGGTGGATGATTTCCACTGGTGATGATTGGTACCACATGCATAGTGTCAGTTTCATACATGTGCATGATTTGTTTATAGCCTGATGATAGATGTTACATGTTGACTGTTTGTTTATCTGTGGATGTATGAATGATTGATTTGTCTGAGTATGAAACAATTGGGTGAATGATACAACTATGATATGTTATTATTTATGATGCAATAACATTGGTTAACTGTGATGAGACTCACCTTTACTTGTTGTCATTTTCAGATTGAGGATAGCGGCGCGACTTGGTGAGGATTAGCTCATAAGTCGGTTTCTAGTTATAGTGTCGGTGTCATGCTCTGGTAGATGTAACACTGGGAACACGTTTGTTTTGAGTTGTTTATAACTCTAATTGGTTTTGTTGGTTGAGTCGGATACATTAATGATGAATGTTGACTCTATGTTTTTGATTCCGCTGTGTAAAACATGATTTTATTTAATGAGTTATAATTTCAGTTGTTTCAGTGAATGCATGATATGTACCGACGCGTGTTTTATCATTTATATAATTGTGATGCCTCTCTACATGTTACTCTGATTTAAATATACTGTTATTTGCCGCGGGTTATTAGAGGGGTGTTACACATTGCAATCCAAACTAGCTGATCATCCCACCGTATGTCGCCTTAAACCGGAAGACTTAGCAGTTGGCTAAGTGGAAAACCATTGTAATCTCGTGTGATTAGTGGATTAAATCCTCAGGTGAGGTAAATCACTCCAAGGGGGTGGACTGGAGTAGTTTAGTTAACAACGAACCAGGATAAAAATCATTGTGCAAATTGTTTTTATCTTACAAGTTTTAAAGCTACACTTATTCAAACCCCCCCTTTCTAAGTGTTTTTCTATCCTTCAGTTGGCATCAGAGCGCCGGTTCTAAGGTGCAAGCACTTAACCGTGTTTAGAAAAGATTCAGGAAAAGAAAAACATTAAGTCAAGATGGTTGAGACTCCACCACCTTCATCTACATCTACATCTGGCTCAGCTGAGCAATACAATGGAAATGGTAACAACGGTTATACTAGACCACCAGTATTTGATGGTGAAAACTTTGAATACTGGAAAGATAAACTTGAAAGTTACTTCCTTGGTCTAGATGGTGACTTATGGGATCTTCTGATGGATGGTTACAAACATCCAGTGAACGCTACTGGCGTAAGGCTTACAAGACAAGAAATGAATGATGATCAAAAGAAGCTTTTCAAAAATCATCATAAATGTAGGACTGTTTTGCTGAATGCTATCTCTCATGCTGAGTATGAGAAGATATCTAACAGGGAAACTGCCTATGATATATATGAGTCATTGAAAATGACCCATGAAGGAAATGCTCAAGTCAAGGAGACCAAAGCTCTTGCTCTAATCCATAAATATGAAGCCTTCAAGATGGAGGACGATGAAGATATTGAGAAGATGTTCTCAAGATTTCAAACGCTAACTGCTGGATTAAGAGTTCTGGACAAAGGCTACACCAAGGCTGATCATGTAAAGAAGATCATCAGAAGCTTACCCAGAAGATAGGGTCCAATGGTGACTGCATTCAAGATTGCAAAGAATCTGAATGAGGTTTCTTTGGAAGAGCTAATCAGTGCCTTGAGAAGCCATGAGATAGAGCTGGATGCAAATGAGCCTCAGAAGAAAGGTAAGTCTATTGCATTAAAAACTAATATTAAAAAATGCACTAACGCTTTTCAGGCTGAAGAAGTAGATTCTGAAGAATCAGAATCAGAAGAAGAAGATGAACTGTCTAAAGTAGATCCAGACAAAGTCAAGGCAATTCAAGAAATGCCTTCACCCAGAACTGAGAAACAAGTTAGAGGATTTCTTAGACGTCTAAATTACATCTCGAGATTCATATATCTCATGACTGCAACTTGCGCTCCTATTTTCAAGCTTCTACGGAAAAATCAAAGTTGCGTCTGGACAGACGATTGTCATAAAGCGTTCGACAACATTAAAGAATATCTGCTCGAACCACCCATCTTGTCTCCTCCAGTGGAAGGAAGACCTTTGATAATGTACTTAACCGTCTTAGAAGACTCCATGGGTTGTGTCCTTGGACAGCAAGACGAGACGAAGAGAAAAGAGCATGCCATTTACTATCTAAGCAAGAAATTCACTGACTGTGAATCCCGCTACTCCATGCTCGAGAAGACGTGTTGTGCTTTGGCCTGGGCTGCCAAGCGTCTCCGCCAGTACATGATTCGACATACTACTTGTTTGATCTCTCATATGGATCCAATCAAGTACATCTTTGAGAAGCCTGCTTTAACTGGGAGAATTGCCCGTTGGCAGATGTTGTTATCAGAATATGACATTGAGTATCACGCACAGAAAGCCGTGAAAGGAAGCATTCTAGCTGAGCACCTGGCTCACCACCCACTCAATGGTCATGAATCAACCAGTTTCGACTTTCCGGATGAGGACGTCATGTACCTCAAGATGAAAGATTACGACGAGCCACTACCAGACGAAGGACCTGAGATAGGATCCCAGTGGGGCTTAATCTTTGACGGAGCTGTCAATGCTTATGGACAAGGAATTGGGGCAATTATTGTTACACCTCAGGGTACCCATATTCCATTTACCGCCAGATTAATTTTCAAGTGCACAAACAATAAGGCCGAATATGAAGCTTGCATCATGGGTCTCGAAGAAGCTGTGGATCTAAGAATCAAACACTTGGATGTATACGGAGATTCTGCTTTGGTCATCAATCAAATCAAAGGAGAATGGGAAACACGCCAACCAGGGCTAATTCCTTACAAAGACTACGCGAGAAGATTGTTACCATTCTTCGACAGGGTAGACTTTCATCACATTCCTCGCGAAGAAAATAACTTGGCTGATGCATTAGCCACACTCTCTTCCATGATTAGGATAAATAATTGGAATGACATTCCTCGGATCGATGTTATGCGCCTGGATAGGCCCGCTCATGTTTTCACAGTAGAAGCAGTCATCGACGACAAACCGTGGTATCACGACATCAAGAACTTTCTTCAAAAGCAAGAGTACCCTCTTGGGGCATCAAAGAAAGATAGAAAGACTTTGAGAAAGTTAGCTTATAGATTCTTCCTGAATGAAGATGTTCTGTACAAGAGAAACTTCGACATGGTTCTGCTCAGATGCGTTGACAGAAAAGAAGCAGAAGTACTCATGAGAGAAATACATGAAGGTTCCTTTGGTACTCACACCAATGGACACACCATGACAAGGAAAATACTGAGAGCAGGATATTATTGGCTGACAATGGAGTCAGATTGCTACCAGTACGCAAAGAGGTGTCACAAATGTCAGATCTACGCCGATAGAATTCATGTGCCACCATCTCTTCTCAACATACTCTCTTCCCCTTGGCCTTTCTCAATGTGGGGAATCGACATGATTGGAATGATCGAGCCAAAAGCGTCCAACGGACATCGCTTCATCTTGGTAGCTATAGACTATTTCACCAAATGGGTTGAAGCAGCTTCATATGCAAACGTTACAAGACAAGTTGTCGTCAGGTTTATCAAGAATCACATCATCTGTCGCTACGGCATTCCTAGCAAGATAATCACTGACAATGGGTCAAATTTGAATAACAAACTGATGAAGGAGCTTTGTGAAGAATTCAAGATTGAACATCACAACTCATCTCCTTACAGACCAAAGATGAATGGAGCTGTAGAAGCAGCTAACAAAAACATCAAGAAAATCATTCAGAAGATGGTCATTACTTACAAAGATTGGCATGAAATACTCCCGTATGCTCTTCATGGTTACCGTACATCAGTACGTACGTCGACTGGAGCAACTCCTTTCTCCCTTGTATATGGCATGGAGGCAGTCCTACCTATAGAGGTTGAAATCCCATCAATGAGAGTCTTGATGGAGGCAAAATTAACAGAAGCCGAGTGGTGTCAAAGCAGATTCGATGAATTGAACTTAATCGAAGAAAAGCGCATGACAGCTTTATGCCACGGACAACTATATCAACAAAGAATGAAGAAAGCTTTCGACAAAAAGGTTCGACCTCGCACAATCAAAGAAGGCGACCTTGTACTAAAAAAAGATTCAATCTTTTCTCACAGATTCGAGAGGGGATTGGACTCCCAATTATGACGGCCCCTACGTGGTCAAGAGAGCTTTCTCAGGAGGAGCCTTAATACTCACGACTATGGATGGAGAAGAATTCACCCGTCCTGTGAACGTCGACGCAGTCAAGAAATACTTCGCCTAAATAAACAAAAGAACAGCTCGCTAAGTTGAAAACTCGCAAAGAGCGGCTTAGGCAAAAAAGAGCGTCTCGGTGAATCGAAAACCCGAAAGGGCGATTCAGGCAAAAGTTAGAGACATAAAAAATAAATAATCAATCCCGGTAGACTTAAAACCCGAAAGGGGTAGTTTACGCAAAAGTTAGGGATATATGGCAAGTAACTGTGTTCAGGACAAACTTGATCATTCAAAAAATCCATAGCGGAGTATTCATCAACAGTAGGTCATCTTCTACAAAGCACGAATACAACGCAACTCGGAGTGGAAGGGAAAGATAACGGTCGTCACGTTTCATCGTAGCCCTTTTCCCGAAAATTACCAATTTCCAACTTTGTAAATACTCCATGGAATCAAGCATTTGGCTGATTACCATTCCATATATAATAATTTGAGCCTTGTGCTTTTCTTTGCAATCTAGTCTTATTCAGTTTCTTGAAATGCATTTTAAGTTTAAACAGTCATTTTCTTGAAACAATTGTTTTCATAAAATAAAATGAATTTACTTGCAAAAAATAAAGGTGAAATTTCTTTCTGAGGTTTACAAACAATAGGAAGAATGCAAACAGTTGCTCCGAGAACGGTTGAGACTCCGGGAATTAAAATTTCCCCATGAGGTCGCTTTGCGAACATCTCCCGATGATGGATCTTTACTTCAATCCATATTACTCACTTCGGACAGCGGACAACTGATAACCAGGTATTCCCAACAGAGTTCGAACTACAAGAAGAGGACATCTTCTGATCAACAAGAATTCAAGTCGCATCATAGGATTTTACATCCGCGACAATTTTATTCACATTCACTTTACATTTTATCATTGTCATAATATTCATGCATACATTACATCATAACTGCATAGTCGAGTCAGGCTTTGATCATGTGAATGCCCGAGTCATTAAAGCATATTCTTAAGATTCCCCTGCAAAGTTGCAAAAGGGTTTTTCTTCTTCATGAAGAAGGTTCATACACCCAAATTCCCCAAGCAAGTCAACAAATGGTAGTCTCCCTCAAAGAGATAGTTTGTTCACTTTTGGAATTCCCCAACTGAGATTCTTCCGCAGAGCGACGCTCGACAATCTTCTTCAGATAAGATAGTCTGTCTCGTATTTTTGGAATTCCCTACGAGGCCGATAAGCGGTTTCTCTTCTCCGAGGAGTATGGATTCCTCGACATAATTAACAAGTGGTAGTTTTTCCTCCTGGAAAACAGTTTGGTATTTCCCCAGCAGGGTCAAGAGATGCCACTTTTCGTCAAAGAGAATCTCCCAGCAGATCGACAATTAATTCTCCAGCGGAGTCAGTGAATGGTAGTCTTCGTCCAGAAGATAGTTCAGATTCCCCAGCGGAGTCAGTGAATGGTAGTCTTCGTCCAGAAGATAGTTCAGATTCCCCAGCGGAGTCAGTGAATGATAGTCTTCGTCCAGAAGATAGTTCAGATTCCTCAACGAAGTCAGCAAATGGCAGTCTCTTTCAGCAGAAGACAGTTTGCTCACTTTCTTTCACGACAGGGTCGGCAAATGGCAGTCTCCTAGTAGAAGACAGTTTGTTCCCCTAGCAATTGGCAAATGGCAGCCTTTCCCCAAGGAAAGACGGTTTGTCTATTAAATACTTAAGAGATCGACAAATGGCAGTTTCTTCAAACAATTTGTCTGTTTCTGGGATGTTTAGTTCCCCACAGAGTCGATAAATGGCAGTTTTCCTCTTAGGAGAACAGTTTGTTGATTCCCCGGCATCAGTCAACGAATGTTGGTTTTCACCTCGAAAACAGTTCGTCCGCCTTCAAGCAAAGTCATTAGCCCCTCAAAAGAGCGCGGAACCATGTGACGATCCTTCAAAGACGTCAAGTCAAAAGGGAAGATGGTGAAGTTTCTTTATTACCATCAAATGGCGTCTCATCTCCAAGTGCTGATGAGAAGTTTGATGAGGAAACAAACCTTTGAAGTTTCTTTATTACCATCAAATGGCGTCTCATCTCCAAGTGCTGATGAGAAGTTTGATGAGGAAACAAACCTTTGAAGTTTCTTTATTACCATCAAATGGCGTCTCATCTCCAAGTGCTGATGAGAAGTTTGATGAGGAAACAAACCTTTGAAGTTTCTTTATTACCATCAAATGGCGTCTTACCTCCAAGTGCTGGTAAGAAGTTTGATGAGGAAACAAACCCTTGAAGTTTCTTTTACCGTCAAATGGCGTCTCATCTCCAAGTGCTGATGAGAAGTTTGATGAGGAAACAAATCTTTGGAAATTTTCTCTTTATCTGAGATATTGTCCAAACGCAACTAAGACCAGTTTCGAGATACAGACATCCGAAACAAGAGGAGGTTGCTTGCCTTTTTCTAAATGTCAACACTTAGTTAAAGAAGATGGATTGCGCATCCTACACTGCCATCCATTCGCCAGAGTCCACATCAAGTATTTCTACAGGAGTTTGTCTCCTCATCCCCGCCGAGTGTGACAACGGGATCAAAGTCATGCAAAGATTTTATCTATTACAACATCTCAGGAGCGCCCAAAATTCGGGCATTCCTCGATATTTACGTCTCTTTTACGCAGGAGAGATCGAGATATCAATCTCTCTCCCTCCAGATAAAAGAAACTTAAATAGGGGCATCTGTCATACCCTAATTTTTTACCCCCCTGAGATGACATATCTTTAGGATTTTCATCAGGTCAAAGCAAGTACCCAGAGCAGTCACTTCTTCATCTGGCATTTAATCGAGGATGCTCAAAAACAAGAAAACTCAGGCAAAGGATCAATCCATAGAAGGATTAGTCTCTAATACAATCATAAGACTCAAGAGCTTCATTATTTCACCTATGATTGATTAGACACCCAGTCATCTGAGTACAGGTTTACTCAGGTCACCAGACTAGGGTTTTTTAGCCTATCAAGGACTAAAATCAGGGATCACCTTTGGGAAACCCTAAAAAGCCCCAGGGATCATTCAAAGACATCAATCATCTTCAAATAGCTCATATGACAAGATCCACTGGACATCACACCTCAATTCAAAGTCTACAGTCATTATTTTCATATGGTCGACAATTAGGGTTTTTGACCTAATTCACCAGGATAGTTGACTTTTAATCAGAGGCATGGATCCAAAACTCAAGACATGATTCAAGAACCTCTACTACCTCAATATAATCCATTTACATCATTCATTTGAGGAGAAGATCTTGATTCTACACAAAAGTCCAAATTTTCACTTTATCAGGAAAAAGTCAACTATATGGGTTCACCTTTGACTTTTAAGATTTTTGGTCAAACCATGACTTTCAAAGATCAATATCATCAATATATGGATATTAAAGTCATTTGACCAAAGAAATTCAAAGAGATTCACCAAGGAGCAAAAAGTCGGGAATTAGGGTTTTTGAGGGCACTGTGGGAACTCAAAATTTCACCTACACAACTCAAAAAACTTCCAACATGAAAGTTGTAGATCTTGCAAAATAAAACAACATCTTACAAAGGAACTTTTTTCAAAAGATCAATCATTTAAGAGTTTTGGAAATTTTGGAGTTTTAGGTCATAAACACTTAGAAATTTTTCTAAGTGTTTTAACCTAGTTTTCTTCCAACTTTGGCCTCATTTTTCACAAATTTGCCAAAGGATTTTGAAGAAACTCCAAACTAATGATTTAAAGTAGATGTTTAGGGCTTTCTAAATTGTGTTCAACCTTCTCCAAATTCATTTTGAGCTAAGAGTTATGCTTGTTCAAAGTTGGCCTCATGAAGTGAAATTATAGGTCATGCATCATTTTGGAACTTTGAAATTTTGTGCACATGACCTCAAATAAGGATGCTACACGACCCATAACACATCTGAAAACATACCATGCATTCATTTTCACCATGCCATGATAATTGAAGAAGATTCCTAAAACAAGAACATGTGATTATGTAATGATTACATTTGTGAATTTATGGCAAATTGATGAATCACCCAAGGAATCTTCTCACCAACCAATTAGAGCTCACTTTGCATCTGAAATGTTCCCCAAGATCAGATAGAATCAATGGATAGGGGAAGCTAGCCCGAAAATGCATCATTGCATTTAGGATCTTTTCAAAATTTCTTCTTGGCTAAGAAACCAAATTTCTTTCATTAAGCAAGCTCACCACAGCCAATTGATCTGCATTCATTTGCCTATAAATAGGAGGGCATACTTCAGTAGAAAATCACACCAAAGCAACCATATTCCTTGCTTTCTCTTTCTCTTCTCATGCTTATTGTTTTTCAAAGTTCTTTGGCAAGAAGAATCGTTTTCTTCAAACCAGAGCTTATCTTTGGAAAGTAAGCATTCTAACATCTCAAGGGAGGTCATTTGAGGTGATCCAAGCACCTGGATCATTTCTGTAAGTGGAGGAACACCATTGTTGCTCTCACTTTGAAGCTGTTGCAGTTGAAGGTCCATAGTGCAATTCAGAAGGTTTCCAATCGAGCCAAGCATCCAGGCACGTTCCATAGGAGGTAGTGAAGCTGTTCAGATGGCTGCAGCTCATCTGTAACTCAAGAATCATCACTCTCCATGTTCACTTGAAGCTCAAATCGAGGGAGGTCCATAGAACAATTCAGAAGGATTGAGGTTACAACAAGCATTCAGTTAGCATCACTGAGTCCCGAGGAAGCTTTTGGGATCATTCATACAAGCCCAGTTGCTCTCTATCATCCTCACGACCTCCATTTTCAGAGGTAAGTTTCTGAACTCCACCTCTTTAATTTAAGCACTCTTTATGATATAGCTCGATTCTATCTTGTTCAGCATCATCAGAGGATTGAAAACCCTCTATCATCATTCATTTATTCATCTTGTTTGTCATTTAATTTCAAATTTAGGGTTCATGTGTTCTTAGAGTTCTCTGAGAAATTAGGTAGCTATAGCTAATATAAATAAATGTTAGTTACATATCTGAGTTCGTGAGGAAATTTAGAGCAAAATTGATGTTTACATCATGCCATTTAGTTGAGAAACCAGAGAGTTAGAAATTTGAGAATTTGAGAGCTTGAGGAAGAAGACGACCATGGCTGTGGCGCGCAAAATTCAAATCCAAGGGCAGGGTTTATTTTATTTTGAGTAGTATGCGTTTTACAAACGAATTCATCGTTTGCCCTAGTGGCCTCACATACGCCCTTAGTCTCCTCATGCCTCAAGTCTGGGGTTCGAATCCCCCTCGCCCCAGACTTTTTGATTCTTTTATTTTTCAATGATTTACCACTTGTTTTGAAACATAACTGTAACGCCCGTATAATTTTAATATTAATTTAATTTTATTATTGAACTAATAATTAGAATTATTAAAGAAATTGTGGAAATAATGAATAAATGAGGTTTTGGCTTTTGGGCCATATGTGGAAATAGAGGAAGAAGGGGGGGTAATTCTGAAAAACCTTTTTCTAATTTTATTATTTCATAAACAGTGGAATTGGGAAAAAGAAAGAGCGTGAAAGAAAGAAGTCTGAAGAACGAAGAACGTGAAGGAGAACGATAGAGGGAGAGACCAAGAATCCAGAATTATCTAAGGTAAGGGGGGACTTGTCTGATTATCATCTATTATCGGGTTAGGGGTTGGTAATGCTGAATAGATGTAGAATTCGGATCAATTGAGTCATATGATAGGTTTAGGGATTGTGTCAATTGTATGATATTTGACCCCTGTGTTTGAATCTATGATGTATGTGTTGTTATAATCTCAATTGATGTATATTTGGTGCATTACGAGACGTAATTTGTGTTGTTTGTGCATTCTAATTCTCCATGTTCGCACTGGTATGTGTTGGGGTGTTTGGGATACATGGAATGCTGTTTTTTTCTGCAGATTGGGATTTTTAGAATCGCGGTTCGCGCCGCGTACATAGGGGAGGCGCCGCGAACCTGAAGGCAGAAGGTCAGGAAGTCTTGTTGCGTTCAGTACGCGCCGCGAACAGGTGACCGCGCCGCGAAGGCGTTGTTCCGATTCGTTCCGCGCCGCGAACATGTGGCCGCGCCGCGAAGGCGTTGTTTCGATTCGTTCCGCGCCGCGAATGTGTGATGGCGCCGCGTGCTGTTGATGTTTTGTGATATTTTAAGAAAGTTCAAAGAGGCATAACTTTCTAACCGTTGGTTCATTTGATGCGCCGTTTTGGGCTAAATGAACCTTATTAAACGATCTATGTGATGATGATTTGACTGGTTTTAGAATGATGATAATATATGTTGCTAATTCTTGATGATGATGATGATTGTAGCAAATATGTGCATGTTTTCGACATGATGATGATAGAATTGTGGTTGAATGATGTTAATATATATGAACATACTTGAATGATGATGATTATTGAGGATGATGATGATTATGATATAAGTATGTTATATATGTTGCATTCATTCATGTGCATTGTTGATACTGTATCCATAAGGGAAGTGTTGGATCAGTGAAGGGCATGATTCCCATTGTGTGGAATCTGTGCTGGCAGGGCCGTATCTGGATGATGATAGATCGGTCATGGGTTATTCCCATTGGATGACGTTGGTACCACATGCATAGTGTCAGTTCATTCATATGCATGATTTATGACATGATTGGAGGTATTCCAGTGTTGTAAATGCTGATGATGCGTTGGTTGTTATTTGTTTTGTTTTGATTGTCTGTTTATGAAACAATTGGGTGAATGATGCAACTGTGACGTGTTATTGCTTTATAACCTTATAACATTTGTTAATTATGACGAGACTCACCCTTACATGTTGTCATTTTCAGACTGAGGATAGCAGCTGTTCGACTCGGTGAGGATTAGCTCATGAGTCAGTGTTTTTAGTTAGCGTCAGGTGTCATGCTCTGGTAGTTGTAACACTGGGAACGTTTGTTTGTAGTTTTGATTGTAACTCTATATTTATCTGTTTTGGTTGAAGTCTGATACATTTAGTAATAATGTAGACTTGATGTGGTATTTTTCCGCTGCGTAGAACATGGTTTGGATAATGAGTTATGATTTTCAGGTGTTCCAATGATGCATGACTTATGTGACGTGTATTTTTGTTATTTATGAATTGTGATACCTCTCTACATGTTACTCTGTATTTTCAAGGTAACATGACTGTACCAGAGTATGCTGCCAAGTTTGTGGAACTGGCAAAGTACTATGTGCACTACAACAACGACGAAGCCAGTGAATTCTCAAAATGTGTCAAGTTTGAGAATGGCCTTCGTGATGAGATCAAACAGGGTATCAGGTACCAGAGGATCCGGAGATTTGTTGATCTGGTGGATTGTAGCAGGATTTTTGAGGAAGATAGCGTCAAGCTGAAGTCATCTCACTCTCGCGAGTTGGTTGACAGAAAGGGGAAGAAGCCTATGGACAGAGGTAAACCATATGGTAGAGGTAAACCTGTTGATTGGAAGAAACCCAGTGGGGGAGATTCCAGTGCTCGTATCAGATGCTACAATTGTGGTGAGATGGGACATCGTAGGAATGAGTGTAAGCTGAACCAGAAGAAGTGCTTCAAGTGTGAGGAAGTGGGTCATGTCGCGGCTGATTGTAAGAAGAGGGTTGTGACTTGTTACAACTGTGGTGAAGAGGGTCACATCAGTCCTAATTGTCCTAAGCCAAAGAAGAACCAATCGGGAGGAAAAGTTTTTGCTTTGACCGGGTCAGAGACTACTCCAGAGGACAGATTGATTAAAGGTATGTGTTTCATTCATGGCACACCTTTAGTTGCGATTATTGATACTGGAGCAACTCATTCTTTTATTTCTTTGGACTGTGCTACGAGGTTAAATCTTGAGATATCTGACATAAATGGAAGTATGATTATTGACACTCCTGCGTCGGGTTCAGTAACTACTTCGTCTGCATGCTTGAATTGTCCGATTGATATTTTTGGTAGAGAATTCGGAATGGACTTAGTGCGCCTTCCGTTGAAAGAACTTGATGTAATCCTGGGAATGAACTGGTTGGAGTTCAACCGTGTTCATATCAACTGTTTTGAGAAGACGGTAATTTTTCCTGAAGAGGGTTGTGCTGATAATCTGGAAATGACAGCTAGGCAGGTGAATGAGGCTATCGGAGATGGTGCAACAGTATTTATGTTGTTCGCAATGATGAATGTGAAAGAAAAGGTGGCTAGTAGCGAATTACCTGTGGTGTGTGAATTTCCAGAAGTTTTTCCTGAAGATGTAAATGAATTACCACCGGAAAGAGAAGTGGAGTTTTCTATTGATTTGATTCCGGGAACCAGTCCAGTGTCGATGGCACCGTACCGTATGTCGCCGTCTGAGCTAGCCGAACTGAAGAAGCAGTTAGAAGAATTGCTGGAGAAGAAATTTATTCGTCCTAGTGTTTCTCCGTGGGGTGCGCCTGTGTTACTAGTAAAGAAGAAAGAGGGTTCGATGAGGCTGTGCGTAGATTACAGACAATTGAACAAGGTTACTATCAAGAATCGGTATCCATTTCCGAGGATTGATGATTTGATGGATCAGTTGGTTGGAGCGCGGGTATTTAGTAAAATTGATTTGAGGTCTGGGTATCACCAGATACGTGTGAAAGATGATGACATTCAGAAGACTGCTTTTAGAACAAGGTATGGACATTATGAGTATTCTGTAATGCCGTTTGGAGTTACTAATGCACCTGGTGTTTTTATGGAGTATATGAACAGAATATTTCATCCTTATCTCGACAAGTTTGTGGTGGTATTTATCGACGATATCCTGATATATTCTAAGAATGAGGAAGAACATGCCGAACACCTCAGAACTGTGTTAGAACTGTTGAAGGAGAAGCAACTTTTTGCCAAACTGTCGAAGTGTGAATTTTGGTTAGAAGAAGTTAGTTTTCTTGGACATGTGATTTCTAAGAATGGTATTGCTGTTGATCCTACAAAGATAGAAGCCGTGTCTCAGTGGGAAGCTCCGAAGTCAGTATCAGAGATTCGTAGTTTTCTTGGCCTTGCAGGTTATTACAGGAAGTTTATTGAAGGATTTGCAAAGTTAGCATTGCCGTTAACTAAACTGACCAGGAAGGGACAAGCCTTTATTTGGGATGCAAAGTGTGAAGAAGGATTCCAAGAGCTCAAGAGGAGATTGACTAGTTCTCCTATCTTGATTTTGCCAAGTCCGACAGAATCATTTGTGGTTTATTGTGACGCATCACTAATGGGTTTAGGTGGTGTGTTAATGCAAAATCAGCAAGTAGTTGCTTATGTGTCGAGACAACTTAAAGTACATGAGAGGAATTATCCGACTCATGATTTGGAGTTGGCAGCTGTAGTGTTCGTTTTGAAGTTGTGGCGACACTATTTGTATGGTTCAAGATTTGAGGTATTCAGTGATCATAAGAGCCTGAAGTATCTCTTTGACCAGAAAGAGTTGAATATGAGGCAGAGAAGATGGTTAGAATTCCTGAAAGATTATGATTTTGGTTTGAATTACCATCCGGGTAAGGCAAACGTTGTTGCTGATGCATTGAGTAGGAAAACCTTGCATATGTCTATGCTAATGGTGAAGGAATTGGATTTGATTGAACAATTCAGAGACTTGAGTTTGGTATGTGAAGGGACTCCTACTAGTGTCAAATTGGGTATGTTGAAGTTGACTAGTGGCATTCTTGAAGAGATCAGAGAGGGTCAGAAAGATGATGTTGAGTTAATAGATAAGTTGACTTTGATTAATCAAGGCAAGGGTGGTGAATTTAGAATTGATGAAAATGGTATACTGAGGTTTGGTGATCGAGTGTGTGTCCCTGATATTGTTGAACTCCGGAAACGTATTTTAGAAGAAGGACACCGTAGTGGGTTGAGTATTCATCCTGGTGCTACCAAGATGTATCATGATTTGAAAAAGTTGTTTTGGTGGCCGAGAATGAAGAAAGAAATTGCCGAGTTTGTGTACTCTTGTTTAATTTGCCAGAAGTCAAAGATTGAGCATCAGAAACCGTCTGGGTTTATGCAACCGATGTTTATCCCTGAGTGGAAGTGGGATAGCATATCAATGGATTTTGTGTCGGGTTTGCCGAGGACTGGCAAGAATTGTGAAGCTATCTGGGTCGTGGTAGACAGGTTGACGAAATCTGCACATTTTATACCGGTGAGGATGGATTATCCGATGGAGAAGCTAGCTCAGTTGTATATCGAGAAGATAGTTAGTCTTCATGGTATTCCTTCAAGTATCGTGTCAGACAGAGATCCGAGGTTTACGTCTAAGTTCTGGGAAGGTTTGCAGAAGGCTTTAGGTACTAAACTGAGGTTGAGTTCTGCTTATCATCCGCAGACGGATGGACAGACGGAGAGGACAATACAGTCGTTAGAAGATTTGTTACGTGCTTGTGTGCTGGAAAAAGGAGGTACTTGGGATAGCTATCTGCCTTTGATCGAGTTTACTTACAACAATAGTTATCATTCGAGTATTGGTATGGCTCCGTTTGAGGCTTTGTATGGTAGGAGATGTAGGACGCCGTTGTGTTGGTATGAATCTGGTGAGAGTGCTGTGATTGGGCCAGAAATTGTACAACAGACTACGGAGAAGATTAAGATGATTCAGGAGAAGATGAGAGCTTCTCAGAGTCGTCAGAAGAGTTACTATGATAAAAGAAGGAAGACACTTGAGTTTCAAGAGGGAGATCATGTGTTTATGAGAGTTACTCCTATGACAGGAATTGGTCGGGCATTGAAGTCAAGGAAGTTGACTCCGCGTTTTATTGGACCGTTCCAAATTTCTGAAAAGGTGGGAGAATTGGCATATCGTGTCGCTTTGCCGCCGATGCTTGCAAACTTGCACGACGTGTTTCATGTGTCTCAATTGAGGAAGTACATTTCAGATCCGTCCCATGTGATCCAAGTAGACGATGTACAGGTAAAAGACAACTTAACGGTTGAAACATTGCCTGTGAGGATTGAAGATAGAAGACTGAAGCAATTGCGTGGCAAGGAAATAGCTTTAGTCAGAGTAGCTTGGGGAGGACCAGCTGAAGGGAATGTTACCTGGGAGCTAGAGAGCCAGATGAAAGATTCCTATCCGGAGCTCTTTGCTTGAGGTATGTTTTCGAGGACGAAAACTCTTTTAGTGGGGGAGAGTTGTAACGCCCGTATAATTTTAATATTAATTTAATTTTATTATTGAATTAATAATTAGAATTATTAAAGAAATTGTGGAAATAATGAATAAATGAGGTTTTGGCTTTTGGGCCATATGTGGAAATAGAGGAAGAAGGGGGGGGTAATTCTGAAAAACCTTTTTCTAATTTTATTATTTCATAAACATTGGAATTGGGAAAAAGAAAGAGCGTGAAAGAAAGAAGTCTGAAGAACGAAGAACGTGAAGGAGAACGATAGAGGGAGAGACCAAGAATCCAGAATTATCTAAGGTAAGGGGGGACTTGTCTGATTATCATCTATTATCGGGTTAGGGGTTGGTAATGCTGAATAGATGTAGAATTCGGATCAATTGAGTCATATGATAGGTTTAGGGATTGTGTCAATTGTATGATATTTGACCCCTGTGTTTGAATCTATGATGTATGTGTTGTTATAATCTCAATTGATGTATATTTGGTGCATTACGAGACGTAATTTGTGTTGTTTGTGCATTCTAATTCTCCATGTTCGCACTGGTATGTGTTGGGGTGTTTGGGATACATGGAATGCTGTTTTTTTCTGCAGATTGGGGTTTTTAGAATCGCGGTTCGCGCCGCGTACATAGGGGAGGCGCCGCGAACCTGAAGGCAGAAGGTCAGGAAGTCTTGTTGCGTTCAGTACGCGCCGCGAACAGGTGACCGCGCCGCGAAGGCGTTGTTCCGATTCGTTCCGCGCCGCGAACATGTGGCCGCGCCGCGAAGGCGTTGTTTCGATTCGTTCCGCGCCGCGAATGTGTGATGGCGCCGCGTGCTGTTGATGTTTTGTGATATTTTAAGAAAGTTCAAAGAGGCATAACTTTCTAACCGTTGGTTCATTTGATGCGCCGTTTTGGGCTAAATGAACCTTATTAAACGATCTATGTGATGATGATTTGACTGGTTTTAGAATGATGATAATATATGTTGCTAATTCTTGATGATGATGATGATTGTAGCAAATATGTGCATGTTTTCGACATGATGATGATAGAATTGTGGTTGAATGATGTTAATATATATGAACATACTTGAATGATGATGATTATTGAGGATGATGATGATAATGATATAAGTATGTTATATATGTTGCATTCATTCATGTGCATTGTTGATACTGTATCCATAAGGGAAGTGTTGGATCAGTGAAGGGCATGATTCCCATTGTGTGGAATCTGTGCTGGCAGGGCCGTATCTGGATGATGATAGATCGGTCATGGGTTATTCCCATTGGATGACGTTGGTACCACATGCATAGTGTCAGTTCATTCATATGCATGATTTATGACATGATTGGAGGTATTCCAGTGTTGTAAATGCTGATGATGCGTTGGTTGTTATTTGTTTTGTTTTGATTGTTTGTTTATGAAACAATTGGGTGAATGATGCAACTGTGACGTGTTATTGCTTTATAACCTTATAACATTTGTTAATTATGACGAGACTCACCCTTACATGTTGTCATTTTCAGACTGAGGATAGCAGCTGTTCGACTCGGTGAGGATTAGCTCATGAGTCAGTGTTTTTAGTTAGCGTCAGGTGTCATGCTCTGGTAGTTGTAACACTGGGAACGTTTGTTTGTAGTTTTGATTGTAACTCTATATTTATCTGTTTTGGTTGAAGTCTGATACATTTAGTAATAATGTAGACTTGATGTGGTATTTTTCCGCTGCGTAGAACATGGTTTGGATAATGAGTTATGATTTTCAGGTGTTCCAATGATGCATGACTTATGTGACGTGTATTTTTGTTATTTATGAATTGTGATACCTCTCTACATGTTACTCTGATTTAATAATTTGTTTAATTGCCACGGGTTATTTAGAGGGGTGTTACAATAACCAAATGGGTGTGTGTCATTGTCACTAAGCGCGCGTTGGCTCAGTGGTGTTGTTTTGGGCTGGTAACATAAAGGGCGTGGGTTCAAACCTGGTTGGTGACAAAACCCTATTTTTTACCACTTTTTTCCATTTGATTTCTTCACAACTTCAACCAATTATTTAACCTATCAAATTAATTTATTTTCACTTCATTTTTCACACACTTGTCATTTAATATATCTATTTTGTGAATAATCAAAAAATCATAAAAAATATTATTTATTTCATGTATTTTAATTAGGTTTAAAATAGTATGTTTTTAAGTGTTTTCTTAAATACTTTAAATATATATTGTCATTTTATTTTAACCTATTTTGTGAAAAAGCTCATGATAAAACCCTATTTGTTTAAGTCCTAATTAGGCATAGATCTTTATTCTTTACCTTAATGAAGTTGACTTTTGTCAATTTTCAAAGTTATTACCAGTCTCCGATTAAATGGATGATTAAGGTTTTCAAACAACAAAACCTTATACCATTTCAAATCATTTTCAAACTGCTTTTGTAACCAGTACTGTAAAGTACTGGGCCTCTAATAGAGTGTAAGTCCCAAACACCTTCTCTTCTTAGCTTGTTTTCAAAACTGTATTTTCAAAATCTTCTTTCTGTTTTCAAAACATTCTTCTGGTATTTGAAGGGCATTATTCCCGGTGAAACTCTTCAGATACCTATGTGACCTTTGTCCATCTTCACTTCTTCTGTTTTCAAAAACCATTAACTGTTTATCATATATATATTCAACTGTTATCCACCAATTATTGTTGAGGCTCTGTACATACTTCTCCAAAGGCCTCCACTCCATCCAGGTTAGGCTTTACAAGCTTTCAATTTACATTCTTTATTTAAATTACTGTCAAATATAAACTGTGCATATATATATTAGTTTAGAACTACGTTTGAGTATAAACCCTAGGACAGTTAAACTATATATATATTATAGGAATATGACCTAGGATTGAGAATGTCTTCCCGGTGAAGGCTCTTTCCTAATTAGAGATCTGTAGTTCAAACCCCCAAGATGAATTATTCCCGGTGAAACATCTTGGCAAAAACCTTAGAATCCAAAATATAGGACACATCCACCCGAAGAGGATTTATTCCCGGTGAAACCTCTTACCCATTTGCTTAAAGCCAAAATAAGTTCAAAACTACATAGCTTTCTCTTGTACTATAACAAGGACCCTCGATTAGCCTCCTCTTGGGCTTTGTACAAGGACCCACAGGCTTCTTAAAAGCATTTCCAGCTTCCTCTTGAGCTTGTATACAAGGACCCATCAGGTTTCTTATAAACATAGGAACAGGTCTTTAGTCACCTCTTAACATACCCTGGTGAGTTTCTTCCAATTTAAACCAGACTTTAAACAAGCTAAGTTTGTCTCAATTTCACATTGAGTACACCTTTTGGAATGAGAGACATGGACAGTCTCTGTCACCCTTATCTTCATCAATCTTCCTTAGTAGAGTCTAGGATCTATGTGTGCTTATCCTCAAAGTGTCAGCCTTCATCTTGGGCTTTAAACAAGAAGTCTCCAATAGATAATCTTTCTGCTATCATCTTAACAAAACCCCTGGAAAGGGTTAGCCTCCAATATCAGTCTTTCAAAACCAAAGATTCATTCTCTTAGGAGATAATTTCCCCAAAAGAGTCAAAACCCCTGGAAAGGGTCAGCCTCCAAAAACATGATAAAGTCAGTCTTTTAACAGACAAATTCACCAGCTGAGTCAAAATCCCTGGAAAGGGTTAGCTTCCAAAGAAAAACAGTCTTTTAATAAATAAAATCTCCTCAGTAGAGTCAAAATCAACAAAAAACAGTTAGCCTCAACCTTGGGCTTCATACAAGGCACCAAACAATAAAACTCCCCTGTCAAGAGTCAGCCTCAACCTTGGGCATTGTACAAGGCAAATAATAGAGTCTTCCCAGTGAGTTCTTCATCATTCAGTAGCCACAACTTTGGGCTTTGTACAAGGCAGATTAAACCATATTTTTATGTGTCAAAGATTCCTAACACCTAGGATCTTTTCCCCATAGAGTCATCCATACTCAGTTTATTTTAGAGTCAGCCACAACCTTGGGCTTTGTACAAGGCAGAAAATAATGTTTTTTTTCCTAGCTAGAGTCAGCCTCAATTCTGGGCTTTATACAGAACACCAAATAAAAATCCATCAAAATAAACACTCTCCAAATAGAGTCAGCCTCAATTCTGGGCTTTGTACAGAACACAAAAATACCCTGTAATTAATCCTCAATGGAGTCATCTCCCAGAGTCAATAATAATTAATAAATCAATCAAAAAGCCTCAAGCTTGGGCCTCATACAAGCCAGCTAAAGTCAAATCTTTTATACAGTAGATAGACATAGCTTATCTCTATAGAGAGATATTTTTACTACTCTACCACATTCAAACAAACAAACATTACACATTTCAATTTCAATCAAAGTCTCCCATTTAGGACTATGAAAGACATGCTCTGGCACATCCCCAGACTTGTACACTTTCCCTAATTTGGACGAGCATCTTTCTTTCATTCAAGAGATACTAGCATACTTGCAAACACACAAGTAAGGTCACTCTCTTAATGAAATGAATCCAGTTATTCTGTCACTCTTTCAAAAATGTTTGTGGTAGAATAGTACAAATACCTCTCTGTAAAGATGATTTCATGTCTCTTTATTGTAAACAGAGATTTAATTCAAAGCTTCAACCTTGAGCTTCAAGCAAGGCACCCAAAAACAATTAATAATCAATTAGTTCCCCGAACTACATTAAGCTCTGACTTCCACTAGGGATATGTAGGCATGAGGTTCACAAGGAATCTCAGCGAGCTAATAAAATACCAAAAATAGTCAGTTTGTCTGTCTGTCTGTCTTTTAAAATCAATTCAATTCCTTCTCCTAACACAAAGGAGAAACTTTCCCAATAATCATTAGCAGCACAAACACATTTAGACACAGAGAAGGTTCCTGTAGAGTACTACAGATATGTAGGGTGTTTAAACACTTCCCTATGTATAACCGACCCCCCGGACTCCAGAATTTCTAGCCTAGGTGTAAATCCCCACACTTAGCAAACTCCTAGGGTTTAGTTGAGATCTTTTTTCCCCTTTCCTACTCATAGGACAAATAAGAAAGTTCGTGTGATATCGTAGGAAGAACTGAAACAAAATTCCTCCCACCACGGGCGCATTCTCCTTCCAAATTTCGCGTGAAGGGTCTAGCGTGCCGTCCTCCCAAGTGAAATGGGGAGGTAAAAAAAACGACACCACACTTGCGACATATGAGACACCTTGAGATCCATTTTAGGCCTTAGGGATTCAAATTCTTTTGATGAAGTGCAAAACCCTAATTTAAGAGACCATCGATTAGGAGAATGTTGCTTGAATAAACCCTTGAACCTTGAACCTTTGAAGATTAAATGAGATGGGCAAATTTTGGGGTATGACAGTATCTTAATCAAGCCTGAAATTCTGGTAAGACAGAACTCAAATGTCATACATGGATGTCATGACATCTGATCTGACATTATAAAAACAGACAAGATAGGAATACAAATAACAGTGCAAAAAATAAAGAACACAGAATTGTTCACCTAGTTCGGTTTAACTACCTACTCTGGGGGATACCAAGCCAGGGATGAAGTCCACTATTAGTAGTATCAATTCAAAGCTAAACTCCCCCGTTTACAACTTCTCACTTAATCACTACCCAATAACCCTTCTACCTAGGTTCTCCCTAAATATGGAATATCTCACTACAAAAAAACTGCTCTACAGCGACGTGGAAGCCACGCCGCAACGTTAAAAATCACGTCACAATCAACATATAGCGACGTGGGCTGCTATGTCGCAGGAGCACGTGTGGCAAAGCAGTAGCGACATGGAAAACACGTTAGAAGGTTGCGACGTGATTCCCACGCCGTAATAAGTTTATATGGGGAACATGTCCCTGCATGCAGAGCAAATGTGGCAGAGCAAAGAAATTGACTTTATTAGCGACGTTGGTTCCACGTCGCTACTTTGAATGTTTTTTTTTTAAAAATTAAATAACGCAGGTATAATTGTATTTATATATAATAAATTAATTAATTTATATAATAAAATTCATATATAATAAAATTTATATAATATAATTTATATAATAAAATTCATATAATAAAATTTTATAAAATAAATTCATATAATAAATTTTATATAATAAATTCAATTAAATAAAACTAAAAATTTAAACTAATATTTTAATGAATTAAAATGTAAAATAAGTTGCATAAATATAAATTTAAAAACAAATGAAATACAAAATGTTTTTATGAGGCATCATCATCATTCAGAAAATAATTATCAGGATTGAAATCCTCACCCACTCCGTCATCCTCCGGCTCTGGATCAGGAACATTACGATAATTTCCACCACCTTGCATAAATCGTCTCATCTGCTCCTCCATCTCAGATTGCTTCTTCAGAATGCCCTCTATCTGCCGCGCATGCTGTTGCTCCATATCAGATTGCGTCTTCCGCATCATCTCCATCTGCTACTCTTGTTGCTGCCTCAGGGCCTCACTTTCGTGTCTCGCCTCACTTAACGCCAATTGCCTTACTATTTCAGCTTGTTCCCGTGTCAGATTTGGTTGACACGATCCACCCTCTCCATCTATAATTCTTTGAAATAGATTGCGATCACCAGCTCTTTAGCTGGACGCCAAATTTCCAGCCCCAAAAAAGCAACCATTAGGCCCTTTTTCTTTAATAACCTCACTCCAAATATGGTGCAAGCAATGTATTATAATCATCTTGCACACATATTCAATAAAAAAATTTAAGTTAAATATTTACATGCATATTTAATTATACTAAATAAATATGTACATACTATACTAAATTAAAATATATTAAAAAGTTGCCACGTGATTTTCACGCCACAACTTATGATTTGCCACGTGATTTTCACGTGGCAATTTATCAATTGCCACATGAAATTCACGCCCCAATTTATAGGTTGCCACGTGAAAATAACATCACAAATTTTTTATTAAATTAACAAAAAAATAAACAACATAATTTCATTACTTACAAGATACAATCTCGTGCGCTCGTTGACGAAACCTCCCGATCTCCTTGTCCGGGTCCTCGAAAGCAACTCAGGCATAAATGGTTTTCTCCCCAACTCCTTAGCCTAAATAATAAAATTAAAAATAATTAGTAAAATATATTATGAATAAAGATGTAACTTAAAATTTAAAATTTTTACCAATCGTCGGGCATGCTCTGCGGTACTAATACTTCCAACTGTATTGACACAACCCCCCTTTTCAGATGCCCTCATCTTCTTAAAATTTTCTGATTTAGCCAGGAATTCTGGAGTCCTCCAATATGTAACAAGCTCCTGAAAAACCTCCTCGCCTGTCCAGCTAGGACGAATGCCGTGACGCTCATAATTCTCCCTTACTCGCTGCAGCATATCAGACATTCTTTTAGAGCATCTGGTGTTGAAAACTTTTTTAACCATTTTTTCATTCAATGGATCCCACACACATTTCACCTGCAATGTTGTATGACATTAAAATAAAAATTTAAGTAATAATAATGAGAATTTCATTTAAATAACAATAACTAAAAAAATAAATTAAATGCACAACTTAAATAAATAACAATACCTTAAACATTTTAAACCATTCATCTTTATTTTTGACATCGCCATAGCTCTTAAAAGATAATTTATAAATCTGCTGAATCATATAATTAACAATCCTAGCAGCAGTCCGACTCGGCGCAAAACTAAAACAAAAAATGAAAATGTTAAATACTCCCTCTGTCCCAAATTATAAGAGAAATTCTCTTTTTTGGTTCATTGAATAATTAATGTATCTGTTCTATATATAGACTAGATACATTAACTATTCAATGAATCTAAAAAGTGAATTTCTCTTATAATTTGAGACGGAGGGAGTATAAATTTATACAAAAAATGAAAATGTATACATACTATAAAAGTTTTTAAATAGGAAACTTACTTGCTTCCATCGGGCCAAATCCAAAATCTACCGTCAACGACATAAATCTCATCGGGATCATCCCTCCCACGAAGATCAGCTCCATCTATCTCATCAACTGCCTCATCAACTTCCTCATCAACCTCACGTGCCGGTACATGTGTGGGATGTAGGGTGTGTGAGCCTCCAGCCTGTGTGGGGCGTGGACGGGGAGATTGTCCAGCCTGTGTCGGATGTGGACTAGGAGATCGTCCAGCCTGTATCAGACGTGGACTAGGAGATCCTCTAGCCTGTGTCGGACGTGTACTGCTGGATCCTCCCGTCTTCTGGAAGGATGAAGTCATTTGGATGGGATATGAAAAACCATATCCTCCAGTCTGCTGGAAGGATGAAGGCAGGCCAGTATGGGCGAATGGAAAGCTGGGCGAGGGCACACCGGTATGTGCGAATGGAAAGCTAGGTCCTCCTGTCTGCTGGAAGGACGAGGGAACACCAGTATGCTGGAAGGACGAGGGCACACCAGTATGCTGGAAGGATGACGGCATCTGAGTCGATGAGAAAGGAAAATTGGATCCTGAGTACTGGAAAGATGCAGGTACCCCAGACGGGAATGTGTGGGAGGAGAGTAATGGGGTAAAACCCTGGGTACTGTCTAAAGACATAGGATCAACATGACTCTGAGGGGGGGGGGGGGACACAGGGCCGAGTGAGGCGCGTCACATACTACTATCCTCGGACGTTGGGACTTCTTCTTACCACTATCTTTACTCTTAGGTGGCATTTTACCTATTTTATTATTCATCAACAAAGATAATAAATTCATTAAGATCTATATATATATATATATATTCATTAACAAATTTAATAGATATTCATTAACACATAAATAGATATTTAATAGATATTACATTCAATGTTTAGTTATTCTTCATCTTCGTTATCCATATCATTCTCTTCATCATTCTCTTCGTCATTCTCTTCATTATTGTCATCGGATTCAAACTCTTCATCATTCTCTTCGTCATTCTCTTCATTATTGTCATCAGATTCAAACTCTTCATCATTCTCTTCATCCACATTATTTTCAACCAACAATATAGATGCATCAACTTGATGTCCCTCAATAGTTGTATCAGATAAACTTGTAATGTCTTCAGCTGCAACCACTTCATTAATTTGATCAACATCATCAACTTGATAGGTAGCATCTTCCACTTGATCGCCATTTTCAATATGACCTTGTGGTTTTGTTTTTATTACAACACACCATCCTATTTTACGTGTTACAAATGAAGGATAAGGTACATAATAAACTTGCCTAACAATATGTGACATTATGAAAGAGTCATACTCTTTGTATTTCCGGTGGTATGACTTGTCTATTATCGTGCCTCTACTTGGATCATACCATTCACAATAAAACAAGACAACTTTATTTTCTGAATCCAAGTAATTATATACCAACTTGTAGATATGTTTAATAACTCCATAAAAGTCGTCTTCACCGCCATCTGTAACTCTTTTTACAGATACACCATTGTTTATGGCTGTAACTCGGTGAACTGAATTTTATTTTTTAAAAGCAACCAATGTTGCGGTGAGCAAGAGTCGCCACCGACTTTTATTTTGTCCAATTTTAAGAAAGGTAAAAAGTACAGAAAAAGACCCTTTAAAAAGAAAACGGGCTCGGGGGGTAAGTTATGAAAAGGGAAGGTGTAAGCACCCTTTTCATCCGCAGTTATCTACGGGCTCTTAGTTTGCTTAGCTCATGTTTGTTTTCGTTTGTTTGAAAAGAGTTTTTTTTGAATAAAAGGACTTTAGCTTAAAAGCGTAGCCCTTGTTTTTGAAAGGAGTGTGGAAATAGTTTTATATTTGAGCAAGCAATCTAAGAGTACTACCCTAATAGTTGGTCTTTTTCTATACTTTTTAAAGTTCCTAGGATTATCCATACTATATAGAAGTAGGAAATCCTTGTTTATATTGGACGTACGGGTCATCGAAGGGTCATCGTATGGTCGTTGAAGGCAACAAGCAGAGGTACCTTTAGCAATTTTGAAGGGACGATCGTCACTTTTTCGTAGGCAATAGTTAAGGGTCATCGAGGGACTTAGTGACGATTTTGTATTGAGGGACCTTTGCTAATGGGTACCTCTACATTTTGAGGGACACGACCTTATAATCGAAGGCAACCAAGAGGGGCGTAACCTAGGGGTGAGTGCGTGCAAGTGTGTTGTATTCGATTATAATTTATCTTGTATTTTTATGTGATCTATCGTTCAATTCGAGCTTGCCATACATGTCCTAGTTTAAGCATACATCTAGAAAGTATAATAATTAAAATACAGGAATTTAAAGGTGCAGAAACGTAAAAAGGTTCACTATAATATTTACATTTGACCTATATACATTCTAATACCCAAATAAAAGCAATAAAATAAAAAAACACGCGCCATACGAGGGATTTCGAGATGAGAGAAGAAATCGGGAGAAAGTTGAGATTTGATGGTTAATTAGCAAATTAAAATAAATTATGATAAAATCCTAAATTTAAAATTAATTATTAATTTATTTAGATAAATTAACTAACCTAAATCTATTAAATTAAAATAAAAAAAAGTTATATTTAAAATTATTAACAACCTAATTAACACTAGTTATTTTTTAATGGTGAAAACTAATTAAGAACTAATTAAATTAAATTAACCTAATATTTTTTACTAATTAATTTTTTAAAAAAAAGAACATATAGAATAGGTTAGAACATGAAACAAATGGAAAATCAAGAAAAAGCAGCAAAAGGCGCCCTAGTCTGGTTCGAACTAGGGATTTGAGGGTTACAGGCGTGATGCTGACCGTTTGTGCTGCGTGCCATTTATGATAATTATACCTGAAAAAAACAATATATTGTAAAACGTGATTCAAATGTTAGTTTCAAAGCAAGGAGTCAAACGTGGGCCATGTGTTGATTGACCGGCGAATGGGAATTGGAGAGAGAGAGTAGCAATTGGACAGACGAATAGAATGAACACACGCATGCGTTCAAGAGTCAGCGATCCACCTCATCACCTTCTTCATTGTTCCTGCGGATTTGGATATGGATTTAGCTGCGGATTTTGTTGCGAAAAATCCTTCGAACGCTAAAACCTGCAAAAAGTGAAGTAAACCAAAACAAGGATAACCCAGATATGCTAAACAAGGCATCACGAATCGATTGGCATCATCCTTTTAGCCAAAAAACGATTGCATCTAAGGAAACGAAAGGGGTGAACTCGTTTTCCCTAAACATGGCATTTCGTGTTCTATGCGTTAAAGCTTCATGGCTATGGTTCAAACCTCTCCAATACTGTATACTGAACTCGAATATGTAGTTAGTTTTGATTAAAACACAGTATAACACATGATGTAACAAAGAAATATATATGGATAAATATGATCATGGAGCAACGTGTTTAGAACATCATGGGGCATAGTTAGTGATTCAGTCTTACTCTGTACTACCTGTGGAAGAGGTTAGGATGAATGAACTAGTGTGATTCTAACTGCAAAGGTGAAAGCGAAATCTTTTTCTTTAGTGAGTTTTTTTTGAACTTCAATGGAGGTTAGGAGGCTTGGGTTTTCGTGGTCTTGGAGGCTGCAATCCATAGGTATTTATATGGGACGAATTAGGGTTGAAAGAAGTGGAATAAAATCAAGCTTTGAATGAAAGAAATATTTGATTTGAAGAATATATGAAAACTTTCCAATTCAAGCTCCAATCTATTTTCCACACTTTTTTTTCACGTGTAATTTGGTTTTGTTGGGTGAATTGGGTCTAGATTCAATGAATGGCAAGATTTGTATGATTTTATTTTATTTTGACTTTATTTGATTTATTTTGATTTAATGTGAATAAAATCAAGGATAAATGAAATAATATCATAAAATAAATAAAATTTGGATCTTGGGCCCTCTATAAGCTTAAAATTTCGTGGGTGATTCAAAAGTTATGGCCCATTACTCAAAAATATGAAATTTGTCAATTAAGGCCTTATGCATTTCTCAAATTTTGCCCAACTTGCACCAATCATAACTCATTCAATTTTTATCCTATGAAGATGTTCTAGGACTTTTTGGAAAGCTCAAGATGTCCTCTACAAGCCTCTTTAGAAGCCTTTTTGCATTTGGAGATTTTATCTTGAAGTTATTGGCCCTGGCAAAAAACAGCTTTTTGTGAACCTTTAAAGGGACCTGTAAGGTTTTGGCTCATATCTCTTATGCTGAAGCATTTCCTGACCTTGGGCCCAACATAAAAGTTGTAGGGAATTTAATTTCCTTGAGAGTGAGCTTTGGTTGGGAAATTTCTGATGAACCATGTGGGAGATATGATCAGTCAAAGTTTTGTTGACTTTCTTCTTAAAACCCTAATTTAGTAACTTGGACCTTTGTTGATTTTTTTGAGTTTTCCTTGATGAATCATGATCAACCCTTGATCAAATGATGAATAATAATTCAAGAGGTTGATGTTGATAAAAAATCAGGAGTTTTGGTTGTGATTTGACCATAGTTGACTTTTAGATTTAAACTAGTCGACTGTTGATCATTTGAGCTATTGCATGAGCATTCTTGTGATTCAAAGCTTTGAATTTTGGTATGAGGATACCCTGGGTCCTATAGGATACCATGAAGTCCATTTGAAGCCTTAGAAGTTCAGTTTCCTTAAAAAGAATCACAACCCTAATTTATGGCCATGTCACTTAGGAGACGCTTTTATCTGGTGAAAACCTTGGATACCCTAGGGCAATTGAGGATATTTGAGTATGTGGAGACTTAGTGTATTGAACTATAGTGGGCAAATTTTGGGGTATGACAGCTGCCCCTGTTCAATCTTCTTAGACCTGAGGATGTAGATTGGCCTGTGTGCCTATCGGAATCTGAAGGTGGAAGAGGATTGAAAACTAGAATACCCATAAATTTGACCTTGGTGAGACAGGGATTTTTGTAGGAGATAGGCTTAAATATGCCATCCGGATGTTTGCAGAAAATTGTCTGAGATGGGCTCCAAGATGCCATCTAGCTGAGATGCTTGTCAGCAACTTGGGGGGTCATGCTTCCCAGGGTGCGTATATGATAGATCTTTAGAATGTTTGGGGTTCAAGCTTCCAAACGTATATCTGACATAGAGATTCAAGGATATTCGGGGTTCGAGCTTCCGAAACATATCTGTCGTAGAATTCAGATCATTCGGGGTTCAAGCTCCCGAAACATATCTGTCGTAGAATTCAGATCATCCAGGGTTCAGGCTTCTGGAACATATCTGTCGTAGAATTCAGATCATTCGACGTTCAGGCTTCCGTAACATATTTGTCGTAGAATTCAGATCATCCGGGGTTCAGGCTTCCGGAACATATCCGCCGTAGAATTTAGATCATCCGGGATTCAGGCTTCCAGAACATATCTGTCGTAGAATTCAGATCATCCAGGGTTCAGGCTTCTGGAACATATCTGTCGTAGAGTTCAGATCATTCGGGGTTCAGGCTTCCGAAACATATATGGCGTAGATTTCAAAACATCCAGGGTTCACGCTTTTGGATCGTTTCTAGCATAGAATTCAGATCATTCGGGGTTCAGGCTTCCGAAACATATCTGTCGTAGAATTCAGATCATTCGGGGTTCAGGCTTCTGGAACGTTTCTAGCGTAGAATTCAGATCATTCGGGGTTCAGGCTTCCTAAACATATCTGGCGTAGATTTCAGAACATCCGGGGTTCAGGCTTTCAGAACGTTTCTAGCGTAGAATTCAGAACATCCGGGGTTCAGGCTTCCGGAGTGGATTTTTCAAGAATCAAAGGTTCAAGCTTCTAGACTGTACATTTGATAGTGATTGATTTTGTTGATGATATTTTCCTGACCGGTTGGTCGGCCTGAAAGACAAAGTTAGTTTTATGCAATGTCATAATGCATGTATTGTATTGTGGTATGAAGTTCTCAAAATAAATGAGAACTTTCGCATGTTATGTTTGCGTTCACCATGATACAGTATATGATGCATGGAGGTAGATGCATGATGTGTGGATATGTGTATGTAGATGCTTATTGATAGCCCTATATAGTAGCTCTTTGCAGGGAAAATAAATCCCTATTTGTTGCTGGAGATGATAACAACACGATTGTATTGCGCATTCCTATCTTCTGTGCAAGAATATTCAGTTGGGGATTTTTGATTTATGCTTGAGGCATACATCCTTGTAGGAGAATGATTCATTCCTTGAGGAATGCTTTGTAGGGATATTTCCATACTGTTGGCTCTTGGGAGAACATCTAGATGACTTAGATGTTATTTGATTGCTTTTCCTGTTTCTTGTGAATATAAGAATCTTTTGGCAAACACTGGTCATATTCAAAATGCATATGTTCATTCAAAATTATCATTGGACGCTTGCGTATTCAAAACAGAGAAAGTGAAAAAGTAAGCTTGAATTAATTTGTATTGATTTGGGAAAAGGCCGTAAACAGGCGAATTAGTACAAGGAGACAAAATTCCTAGTAATAGGAAATTGTCGTGCAATTTTTTGAAAAGAAGTACAAAGTGAACCATAAGGAAAACAACTATGTGGAAATGATCTCATTGGGTTTCGACCCAGCTATTGCCATTATGCCTTCGAGTATCTCATCCCTTGCTTGTTGGAAGAAACGATTGCATTGATTAGTGCCTTTTGAACTTGACCTTGGTAACAAACCTAACTGGGGATTGATGAGTGATGATCCAATGGGACATAGCCGTACGCTTTAATCCCTAACTTTTGCCTAGACCGCCTTTTCAGGTGTTCAGCCTACCGGGATACCCTTTTTTGCCAAGCTGCCTTTTCAGGTTTTCGACTTGCCGGGTGTACATTTTTTGTATTTATATCCCTAATTTTTGCCCGAACCCTTTTGGTTCGTCGGGATGCCCGAACCCTTTTGACTTTGTCCGCATTCACGGGGTGCGGGAAATCTTCGCCATCCATTGTGGTAAGCATCATGGTTCCGCCGGAAAATATCTTCTTAATTACAAATGGTCCTTCGTATGTAGGAGTCCATTTGCCCCTGGGATCACCTTGCGGAAGGATGATACGCTTTATTACTAAGTCACCGGTATGGTACGCTTGGTGTTTGACTTTCTTGTTGAACGCTTTGATCATACGCTTCTGATATAACTTCCCATGACAAACAGCCGCAAGCCTTTTCTCATCAATCAATTTTATCTGATTCAGTCGAGTTTGGATCCACTCGTCTTCGCCCAAGTCTGCATCTTTCATAATTCTCAGGAAAGGAATCTGAACTTCGATGGGTAATACTGCCTCCATACCATAAACCAGCGAAAAAGGGGTTGCCCCAATTGAAGTACGTGCAAAAGTGCGATAACCATGAAGGGAAAAAGGTAACATCTCGTGCCAGTCTTTGTACGTCACTGTCATCTTCTGTACAATCTTCTTTATATTTCTTGTTGGCGGCTTCCACTGCGCCATTCATCTTTGGTCGATACGGGGAAGAATTGTGCTGTTTGATCTTGAACTGTGTGCAGAGCTCGATGATCATCTTATTGTTCAGATTAGTGCCATTATCTGTGGTAATCCTTTCGGGGATGCCATACCGACATATGAGATTATGTTTGATGAATCGAGCCACAACATTCTTGGTAACTGAGGCAAATGAGGCCGCTTCCACCCACTTGGTAAAGTAATCAATAGCCACAAGGATAAAGCGATGCCCATTGGAGGCAGTAGGTTTGATTTCTCCGATCATACCAATGCCCCACATTGCAAAAGGCCAAGGAGCAGTCAAGACATTTAGTGGAATTGGAGGCACGTGCACTTTATCAGCGTAGATCTGACACTTATGGCATGTCCTAGAATGATAGTGGCAGTCAGTCTCCATGGTGGACCAGTAATAGTCTGCTCTCAAGATCTTTTTAGCCATGGTATGTCCACTAGAATGAGTTCCGAAAATACCGTCATGCATGTCTTCCATTATTTCTTCTGCTTTCTTCTTGTTCACACAACGAAGCAGGGTCGACTCGTGATTACGCTTGTATAAGATTCCATTACTCAGGAAGAACTTGGCAGAGAACCTTCTTAGAAATTTCCTATCATTGATGGATGCCCCTCCAGGATATTCCTGAGCTTCGAGGTATCTTTTTACTTCGTAGAACCAAGGTTTCTCGTCTACTTCCTTTGTTACAATCTCACAACAATGTGCCGGCTCATCAAATCTTTCAATAGTGATCATGGGCGTCTCATTGTCCCACCTGACTTTGAACATAGACGACATGGTAGCCAGTGCGTCTGCCAACTGGTTCTCTTCTCGCGGGATATGCTCAAAAGTAATCTCTTCAAAATAAGGGATAAAGGTCAACACATGCTCCTTGTAAGGGATGAGATTGGGATGTTTCATGTCCCATTCTCCTTTGATCGGACTGATTACTAAGGCTGAGTCCCTGTATACTTCTAGAAATTTGATTCTCAAGTCGATTGCGGCTTTGAGACCCATGATGCATGCTTCATATTCGGCCATATTGCTGGTGCAGTCAAAACATAATCTCGCAGTGAACGGCGTATGACCACCTTCGGGAGAGATAATCACAACACCAATACCATTGCCAAGTGTGTTTGAAGCTCCGTCAAAAACCATAGTCCATCGGGATCCTGGTTCAGGTCCTTCATCCGGACCAGGCTCTTCATAATCATTAACAAGCATAATATCTTCATCTGGAAACTCAAAATTCATGGACTGATAGTCGTTTACCACTTGATGAGCCAAATGATCAGCTAGTACACTTCCCTTGTTTGCCTTCTGTGTGGTATACTAGATGTCGTACTCTATCAATATCATTTGCCATCTTGCTATCCGTCCGGAGAGGGCGGGCTTCTCAAATACATACTTGATAGGATCCATTTTAGAAATCAATAAAGTAGTATGGTTCAACATATACTGTCTCAGTCGGCGAGCAGCCCATGCCAAAGCGCAGCAAGTTTTCTCGAGCAGTGAGTATCTTGTTTCATAGTTGGTAAACTTTTTGCTAAGGTAGTATATTGCATGCTCTTTTTGACCAGACTCGTCATGTTGCCCTAGTACACACCCCATTGAATTCTCTAACACTGTTAGGTACATTATTAGAGGTATTCCATCAACTGGTGGCATCAGAATTGGAGGCTCTTGGAGGTACTCCTTGATTTTGTCAAAAGCTAACTGACACTCTTCGTTCCATCTTACCACTTGATCTTTCCTCAACAGTTTGAAGATTGGCACACAAGAGGTTGTCAGGTGAGAAATAAACCTTGCAATATAATTCAAACGTCCCAAGAAACCTCTGACTTCCTTCTCAGTACGTGGTACAGGCATCTCCTGAATAGCTTTAACTTGGCCGGGTCAACTTCAATACCTTTACTACTGACGACGAACCCTAGGAGTTTACCGGATCTTGCCCCAAAAGTGAACTTGTTCGGATTCAATCTCAATTTGTACTTCTTTAACCTGTCAAATAGTTTTTGTAAATGGACGAGGTGTTCTTCTTATGTGTCAGATTTTGCGATCATATCATCCGCATACACTTCTATTTCTTGGTGAATCATATCATGGAATAAGGCTACCATTGCACGCTGATATGTTGCCCCTGTGTTCTTCAAACCAAAAGGCATCACTTTGTAACAAAAAGTCCCCCAAGGTGTTGTGAATGTTGTCTTCTCCATGTCTTCTGGTGCCATCTGGATCTGATTGTAACTAGAGAAGTCGTCCATGTATCAATGTGAGGCAGCAGAAAATCATCTTTTGGGCTTGCTCGATTCAAATCTCTATAGTCAACACACATTCTGACTTTCCCATCTTTCATAGGTACCGGCAAATGTTGGCGATCCATGGTGGATAACTCACTACCTTTAGAACCCCAACATTAAACTGTTTCTCAACTTCGTCTTTAATCTTCTTGGCCATATTAGGTCTACTTCTTCATAGTTTCTGCTTGATCAGAGGACTATCTTCCTTGATTGGTAGGCGGTGCACCACAATATCAGTATCAAGACCGGGCATATCTTTGTAAGACCAAGCAAAAATCTCAACATAGTCACGTAGCATCTGAATCAGTCTCCGTTTGACACTGTCTTCCAACCCAGCGCCTACCTTGACTTCTTTCTTTTCTTCATCAGTACCAAGATTCACAACTTCAATCGGCTCTTCATGTGGCTGTATAGTCTTTTATTCTTGCTCTAACAGTCTGGCAAGTTCTCTAGGCACTTCACAATCTTCCTCGCCTTCATCCTCAGCTTGGTAAATCGGATTATCAAAGTCATAATTGGCAGTAGAAGAGTCTTTATCAATGGGATCCAGAGTGGATGTGAATCTGCAGTGTATTATGTGGTTGTGTGTAAGAACACGTAGCTATTTAATAATATAAAAAGGCAAAAACTTAGAGCGCAATATTTGAATGTGAAACGTCCAATGATTTATTTGAATGAAAATATGATTATGAAATGACAAGCCCTAACAAATGGGCCACTGTGCCCCGGGCAAGGCACATGGCTTTAAAAATAGGAAAATTGCAATTACTCCTGGTTGCAGAAGATAGAGATAACATCTTCGGTCTTCCAGTTATTCAGCCTATTGTCAGGTGTAGGAAATATCAACTTGTCTAGATTGTAGTTGTTCTCACCATCTTCTAAAGCATTGACTCCCTTGCTGATGAAGTGAGACATTAATCCTCCAGAACGGGTGTGATGATTACTCTTCTGAGTTCTAGTAGTACAACCTAACCCAAGCTTGTAAAACTTATAGGGGACGTCAATGAGTTGGCCCCAAACAGTACAACCACCTTCTTCAACCACAGCCTTAGTATCCTTCAGAGAGGCCATTGTCGGAGGGATCCGGGTAACTTTAGGAACAGTAGAAGCGTGCTTGGTAGCAGAGACAACCTGAGGAACCAATTCAAAAGTCTGGCAAGGAGTCTCGATGAATTGACCGTTCACTTCGACATATTTGTACTCATTCACATATCTAACCACATATTCTTCTTCCCCATGCACAGTGATGATCTTGCCATTTGCAGGGTACATCAGCTTCTGATGCAAAATAGATGTCACGGCACTTGCCCCATGTATCCACGGGAGTAGTCAAGTTCATCACGTTAGTAACATAAGAATCCTGGTCGACAACATTGACTACTTTGTCATGTTTTGGCATAGGAGCAGTGATAACATTGGGAGTTTCTGGAGGATCGAACTCAATTTCTCCTGCGTCAATCATATCCTGGATCTTGTGTTTTAGTGTCCAGCAGTTGTTGGTGTCATGCCCCACACAGTCAGAATGGTACGCACAACTTGCGTTAGGATTATAGCGAGGAGAAGATGTATTGATGTTTGGCGGAGCTATTGGTGCAAGCAATTTTGCCTTCAGCAGGTGTTGCCATGCCTGATTTAATGACATATTGATCTTTGTGAAGTTTCTTCTGGGCGCGTCTTGTCTGCGCTGGTATCCTTGCTGTTGATTTTGTTGAGTTGTTGGTGTAGAAATCAGGACAGCCCCAACAGATTGGCTACTATCATTTTTGTTGCGACCCTTCTGGCCGTGCACAGCATTAGCTTCAGTCCTCCCACTATAGAGCTTCTTCATAACACCAGAAGAGGTAGCCACTTGAATTTTCCCACTTTGAATGCCACTTTCGACATGTTCCCCTGTCAATATCAAATCAGTAAAACCAGTTGATGAGCTTCCCAGCAAATAACTGTAGAATGGACCAGTCAATGTACCCATGAACATATCTACTAGCTCTCTGTCAGCCAGAGGAGGTTGAACTCTGCCAGCCAAATCCCTCCACTTTTGTGCATACTCCTTAAAACTTTCTCTCGGACCCATGGACATACTCTGCAGTTGTGTACGAGTCGGTGCGAGATCAGCATTATATTGGTATTGCTTATTGAAAGCAACAGCCAATCCCATGTACAGATATTGGTACCCTCCAACTGATAGTACCATTCGAGTTGAGTTCCAGATAAACTCTCTTGGAACAAGTGAATCCACAACTTCTTGTCAGCGGTGTGAGGTTGGATCTTCCTCACATATGATTTTAGGTGCAGTTTGGGACAAGAGACTCCATCATAATTTGCAAAGGTCGGAGTCTTGAACTTTGGAGGGATCACGACTCCTGAGATGAGCCCTAGTTCCTCAAAGTCTAACCCTGGTACCTTTTGGATTTCCACAGCCTTCATTCGTTCCTCCAACTGTCTGTACTTATCCTCTGGATACTCTTCCTCATAGTAGTATTCTTCCTCTTCTTTGTCTTGCTTGAGAGAACCATCATTGCTCTTTTGATCGGTCTTGCCACTAGCACCGTCATCTTGTTCAGTCTCTTCTGGGATCTCGACTTCTTTGGCCCTTTTGAGAGAGCCTCGAAATCTTCTTCCCATGTTGAAAACACCCACGGGTTTCTTGATCTTCTTCTCCTTCTTAGTAAGGAGTGTCTTCAACTCTTCTTGCCCCTTGGACAAATTCAAGATCAGGGCTTGGAATTCAGCGTTCTGTGCTTGCAGATCCTTGACTGATTGCTCGAGAGGATTCATTTTCTTAGCTGAAATAAACAGCGAGAAGATGAGTAACCGGTCATAGAAACCTGCTATGCAATATTTATGAATGATATGCGTGATTATGCAATGTTTTCAAGGAGTTAAAGGATTTTAACACATAGTTAAAAGAAAACTTGTCATAAAAAGGATCAACTGGCAAGACCAATACATCCATAATTCATTAGTTACATCAAAGTATAAGAAAGCAGATAACTAAATTCTAGGGTCTTTGTCTTCTTGGCGGCGTTTCTCTTCAGAACTCTGACTTGCTCCCATGAGTTGATCTGATCTGGGGAAACAAAATCTTCAATCTTCCATTTACGGGAAAAATAGTCAAGTAGGACCTCTTGCTCTTTAGCATCTGCTACCAACGCTTCTTTTTTAGCTTCAACTTCTTGTAAGCGTCTCTTGTAGTCATCCCTATCTCTCTTCAATTGGTTGACGGTTGCAGTAAGGTCTTCACTTGGGGAAGGAACATACGATTCAAATACCACAGGGACAACAGGGGGAGTAATCCTTGGGACCACAGGTGTATCAGATGGGTATGGTATGTAACACCCCTCTAATAACCCACGACAAATAAACAAATATTAATCAGAGTAAACATGCAAGAGGTGTCACAATTCATAAAATAAAGAATACACACGTTCGGCACATGTCATGTATTCACTGAAACATCTGAAATTATAACTCATTAATTAAAATCATGTTTACACAGCGGAATTGAACTATCAAGCCAACATTCATCATTAATGTATCAGACTTCAAACAACATAAACCAATAGAGTTATAATCAAAACTCCAAAACAACGCGTTCCCAGTGTTACATCTACCAGAGCATGACACCGACACTATAACTAAAAACCGACTTATGAGCTAATCCTCACCAAGTCGCGCCGCTATCCTCAATCTGAAAATGACAACAAGTAAGGGTGAGTCTCATCACAGTTAACCAATGTTATTGCATCATAAATAACAATATATCATAGTTATATCATTCACCTAATTGTTTCATATTCAGACAATCATCAATACACATCCATAGATAAACAGACAGTCATCACATAACATATATAATCATGTTATAGAACAATCATGCACATGTATGAAACTGACACTATGCATGTGGTACCAAACATCACCAGTGGAAAATCCACCGACCGATCTATCATCATCCAGATACGGCCCTGCCAGCACAGATTCCACACGATGGGAATCTTGCCCTTCACTGCATCCTCTCATCTTTAGGATACAGCCCTCAACAATGATTATGAATGCATGCAAACACATATATATATAACATACCAAGATCATCATCTCACTATGAGTAGCATCATCTATACTCATACATCATCATTCATCATCATCATCATCATTAACAAGTATGTTCATATATATATATATATATATATATACAATTGCATCATTCAAATAAAGTCATGTAACAATAAATCATACAGATTCGTCAGTTCGAAAGTTACACGCCATTAACCTTCAAAAATCACAAAACAGCAAAAATCTGCAAGTCATGCTGGCCATACGCGTACCAGCAGAGGCCAAAAGCCACACAGCACACACCCATACGCGTACCATACGCGTATGAACAGAATCAAAATTCCACACAAAACAGGCACATACGCGTACCAACAGCCCATACGCGTACCAACACCATGCCATACGCGTATCATACGTGTACCAGCAGAAGGGCACATTCACCCAACAATCACAGTATATGATTTTATAATTGATTTCATTCATCATACCCTAAATCTACTCAGTTATTAGGGATTTAATAGTTATAGATCCAATCTAAATGATGAACACAAACAGAAATCCAGAATATAGAATCAAATATCCAAACAATACTCCTAATCCATACTATCATTCATAATACGATAATAAAGATTAAATGGAGAGTCTCCCCTTACCTTAGATAAGAGTTCTTGATTCTTGGTCTCTCCCTCTATAGTTCTCCTTCATGTTCCTCGTTCCCAAAATTTCTGTTCTTTCACGTTCTTTCTTTGTTTCTCAAGTCCCAATTGTTTTATGAAAATAATAATAAAATTAGTAAAAGGTTTATTAAATCACCCCCCTTCTTTTACTATTTCCTCTCATGGCCCAAATGCCACAACTATTATTTATCCATTATTTTCACAAAATCCTTAATAATTCTAACTATTAATTCATTATTCCAATTAAATTAATATTAAAATTATACGGGTGTTACAACCCTCCCCCACTAAAAGAGTTTTCGTCCTCGAAAACATACATCAGGTAAAGAGTTCCGGATATGAATCCTTCATCTGACTCTCTAGCTCCCAGGTAATGTTGCCTTCAGTAGGTCCTCCCCAAGCTACTCTAACCAAAGCTATTTCCTTGCCACGAAATTGCTTCAGCCTTCGATCTTCAATCCTCACAGGTAAAGTCTCAACTGTCAAGTTTTCTTTCACCTGCACATCATCTACTTGGATCACATGGGACAGATCCGAAATGTATTTCCTCAACTGAGACACATGAAATACATCATGCAAGTTTGCAAGCATCGGCGGTAGAGCAATACGATAAGCCACTTCTCCCACTCTTTCAGAAATTTGGAATGGTCCAATAAAACGCAGAGTCAACTTCTTTGACTTCAATGCTCGACCAATACCCGTCATAGGAGTAACTCTCATAAACACATGATCTCCCTCTTGAAACTCAAGTTTTTTTCTCCTCTTGTCATGATAACTCTTCTGACGACTCTGAGAAGCTTTCATCTTCTCTTTAATCATCTTAATCTTCTCTGTAGTCTGTTGTACAATTTCCGGACCAATCACCGCACTCTCACCAGATTCGTACCAACACAACGGCGTCCTACATCTCCTACCATACAAAGCCTCAAACGGAGCCATACCGATACTTGAATGATAATTGTTGTTGTAGGTAAACTCAATCAAAGGCAGATAACTATCCCAAGTACCTCATTTTTCCAACACACAAGCCCTCAACAGATCTTCTAACGACTGAATCGTCCTCTCAGTATGTCCATCAGTCTGCGGATGATAAGCAGAACTCAATCTCAGCTTAGTACCCAAAGCTTTCTGCAAACCTTCCCAGAACATAGACGTAAACCTCGGATCTCTGTCTGACACGATTCTTGAAGGAATACCATGCAGACTCACTATCTTCTCAATATATAATTGAGCTAGCTTCTCCATCGGATAATCCATTCTCACCGGTATAAAATGTGCAGACTTCGTCAACCTGTCCACCACGACCCAGATAGCTTCACAATTTCTGATAGTTCTCGGCAAACCCGATACAAAATACATCGATATGCTATCCCATTTCCACTCAGGAATAAACATCGGTTGCATAAACCCAGATGGTTTTTGATGCTCAATCTTTGACTTCTGACACATCAAACAAGAGTACACAAACTCAGCAATTTGTTTCTTCATTCCCGGCCACCAAAACAACTTTTTCAAATCATGATACATCTTGGTAGCACCAGGATGAATACTCAACCCACTACGGTGTCCTTCTTCCAAAATACGTTTTCGAAGTTCAGCAATATCAGGAACACAAACCCGGTCACCAAACCTCAGTACACCATTCTCGTCAACTCTAAATTCACCATTCTTGCCTTGGTTGATCAAAGTCAACTTATCAATCAATTCGACGTCAACTTTCTGACCTTCTCTGATTTCTTCAAGAATACCACTAGTCAGCTTTAGCATACCCAGTTTAACACTAGCAGGAGTACCTTCACACACCAAACTCAAGTCTCTAAATTGTTCAATCAAGTCCAATTCCTTCACCATGAGCATAGACATATGTAAAGTCTTTCTACTCAATGCATCAGCCACGATGTTGGCCTTACCAGGATGATAATTCAAACCAAAATCATAATCTTTCAGAAATTCTAACCACCTTCTCTGCCTCATATTCAGCTCTTTCTGATCAAAGAGATACTTCAAGCTCTTATGATCACTGAATACTTCAAATCTCGAACCATACAAATAGTGTCGCCACAACTTCAACACAAAAACCACAGCTACTAACTCCAAATCATGAGTCGGATAATTCTTTTCATGCACTTTGAGTTGTCTCGACGAATAAGAGATTACTTGTTGATTCTGCATCAATACACCACCTAAACCCATCAGTGATGCATCACAATAAACCACAAATGATTCTGTCAGATTCGGAAAAATCAAGATAGGAGCACTAGTCAACCTCCTCTTCAGCTCTTGGAATCCTTCTTCACACTTTGCATCCCAAATAAAAGCTTGTCCCTTCCTGGTTAGTTTAGTTAACGGCAATGCTAACTTTGAAAATCCTTCAATGAACTTTCTGTAGTAACCTGCAAGACCAAGAAAACTACGAATCTCTGACACTGACTTCAGAGCTTCCCACTGGGATACAGCTTCTATCTTTGTAGGGTCAACAGCAATACCATTCTTAGAGATCACGTGTCCAAGAAAACTGACTTCTTCCAACCAGAATTCACACTTCGACAGTTTGGCAAAAAGTTGCTTCTCTTTCAACAGCTCTAACACAGTTCTGAGATGTTTCGCATGTTCCTTCTCATTCTTAGAATATATCAGGATATCATTTATAAATACCACCACGAACTTATCGAGATAAGGATGAAAGATCCTATTCATATATTCCATAAAAACACCAGGTGCATTAGTAACTCCAAACGGCATTACAGAATACTCGTAATGTCCATACCTTGTTCTAAAAGCAGTCTTCTGAATATCGTCATCTTTCACACGTATCTGATGATACCCAGACCTCAGATCAATCTTACTAAATACACATGCTCCAACCAGTTGATCCATCAAATCATCAATCCTCGGCAATGGATACCGATTCTTGATAGTAACCTTGTTCAATTGTCTGTAATCCACACACAGCCTCATCGAACCCTCTTTCTTCTTCACTAGTAACACAGGCGCACCCCACGGAGAAACACTAGGACGAATGAATTTCTTCTCAAGCAATTCTTCTAACTGCTTCTTCAGTTCAGCCAATTCAGACAGCGACATACGATACGGTGCCATCGACACTTGACTAGTTCCCGGAACCAAATCAATAGAAAACTCTACTTCTCTTTCTGGTGGTAACTCATTCACCTCTTCCGGAAAAACTTCTGGAAACTCACATACCACTGGTAGTTCGTTACTCGCCACTTTCCCTTTCAAATCCACCAATGCAAACTACATAAACACTGTTGCACCATCCCCGATAGCCTCATTCACCTGTCTAGCTTTCATTTCCAGATTATCAGGACTAACCTCTTCAGGAAAAATTACTGTCTTCGCAAAACAGTTAATATGAACACGGTTGAATTCCAACCAGTTCATTCCCAGGATTACATCGAGTTGTTTCAACGGAAGGCACACTAAGTCCATCCCGAATTCTCTACCAAAATTGTCAACCGGGCAATTCAAGCATGCAGACAAAGTAGTTACCGAACCCGACGCAGGAGTGTCAATAACCATACTTCCATTTATGTCAGATATCTCTAGATTCAACCTCGTAGCACAATCCAAAGAAATAAAAGAATGAGTTGCTCCAGTATCAATAATCGCAACGAAAGGTGTGCCATGAATGAAACACGTACCTTTAATCAATCTGTCTTCTAGAGTAGTCTCTGACCCTGTCAAAGCAAAAACCTTTCCTCCCGCTTGGTTCTTCTTTGGCTTGGTACAATTCGGACTAATGTGACCCTCTTCACCACAGTTGTAACAAGTCACAGTCCTCTTCTTGCAGTCAGCAGCAATATGACCCACTTGGTCGCACTTGTAGCACTTTTTTTGCTCAAGCTTGCATTCGTTCCTACGATGTCCCATCTCACCACAATTATAGCATCTGATACGAGCACTAGAATCTCCTCCACTGGGTTTCTTCCAATCAGCAGACTTACCTCTACCATATGGCTTACCTCTATCCATAGGCTTCTTACCCTTCATGTCAACCAACTCGCGAGAGTGAGATGACTTCAGCTTGATGTTATCCTCCTCAAAAATCTTGCTATAATCCACTAAGTCAACAAACCTCCGAATCCTCTGGTACCTAATGCCCTGCTTGATCTCATCATGAAGGCCATTCTCAAATTTGACACATTTTGAGAATTCACTGGCTTCATCATTATTGTAATGCACATAGTACTTTGCCAGTTCCACAAACTTTGCGGCATACTCTGGTACCGTCATATTACCTTGGACCAGCTCCATAAATTCAATCTCTTTTCTGCCCCTGACATCCTCATGAAAATACCTTCTCAGAAATTCCCTCTTGAATATAGCCCAAGTAATTTCTATACCATCAGTATCAAGTTCAGCTCTGGTTGCCAACCACCAGTTATCAGCTTCCTCAGATAGCATGTGTGTGCCATACCTCACCTTGAGGTTCTCAGCATAATCAATGACTCTGAAAATTCTCTCGATCTCTTTCAGCCACTTCTGAGCACCTTCAGGATCATGCGTGCCTTTGAACAATGGAGGATTGTTCCTCTGAAAATTCCCCAATTGCCTTTCAGCACCAATCCCTGCTCCTACAGCATTTCCTCCAAGCACACCAGCAATCATGCCCAGAGCCTCAGCGATAGCATCATCATTTCTTCCTCCTCTTCCAGCCATTGTTCTGCTTAATACAAACAATCCAGTCAGAACAAAAGTATCGACAAATAACTCGTATTAGTCGCACACACAGGAAAGACTGACACTAAGACTCTGGTCACAACGACCGACTATGCTCTGATACCACTATTGTAACACCCCTCTAATAACCCACGACAAGTAAAAAAAATATTAAGCAGAGTAAACATGCAAGAGGTGTCACAATTCATAAAATAAAGAATACACACGTTCGGCACATGTCATGCATTCACTGAAACATCTAAAATTATAACTCATTAATTAAAATCATGTTTACACAGCGGAATTGAACTATCAAGCCAACATTCATCATTAATGTATCAGACTTCAAACAACATAAACCAATAGAGTTATAATCAAAACTCCAAAACAACGCGTTCCCAGTGTTACATCTACCAGAGCATGACACCGACACTATAACCAAAAACCGACTTATGAGTTAATCCTCACCAAGTCGCACCGCTATCCTCAATCTGAAAATGACAACAAGTAAGGGTGAGTCTCATCACAGTTAACCAATGTTATTGCATCATAAATAACAATATATCATAGTTATATCATTCACCCAATTGTTTCATATTCAGACAATCATCAATACACATCCACAGATAAACAGACAGTCATCACATAACATATATAATCATGTTATAGAACAATCATGCACATGTATGAAACTGACACTATGCATGTGGTACCAAACATCACCAGTGGAAAATCCACCGACCGATCTATCATCATCCAGATACGGCCCTGCCAGCACAGATTCCACACGATGGGAATCTTGCCCTTCACTGCATCCTCTCATCTTTAGGATAGAGCCCTCAACAATGATTATGAATGCATGCACACATATATATATAACATACCAAGATCATCATCTCACTATGAGTAGCATCATCTATACTCAGAAATCATCATTCATCATCATCATCATTAACAAGTATGTTCATATATATATATACAACTGCATCATTCAAATAAAGTCATGTAACAATAAATCATACAAATTCGTCAGTTTGAAAGTTACACACCATTAACCTTCAAAAATCACAAAACAACAAAAATCTGCAAGTCACGCTGGCCATACGCGTTCCCTACGCATATGAACAGAATCAAAATTCCACACAAAACAGGCACATACGCGTATCAACAGCCCATACGCGTACCAACACCATGCCATACGCGTATCATACGTGTACCAGTAGAAGGGAACATTCTGGTGCACCATGGGGAGCGTACCATACGCGTACCACACCCCCCATACGCGTATCATACGCGTACCATACGTGAATGGACAGCAGTTCCAAAAACCTGCAACTTACCCATTCGTCTTCCTCGCGAGTTCATCTGCCGAGTCTGCCATTTGGGTCTCAGAAACCAGAAAATTCACATACAAACATCACATAATTCACCCAACAACCATAGTATATGATTCTATAATTGATTTCATTCATCATACCCTAAATCTACTCAGTTATTAGGGATTTAACAGTTATAGATCCAATCTAAATGATGAACACAAACAGAAATCCAGAATATAGAATCAATTATCCAAACAATACTCCTAATCCATACTATCATTCATAATACGATAATAAAGATTAAATGGAGAGTCTCCCTTACCTTAGATAAGAGTTCTTGATTCTTGGTCTCTCCCTCTATAGTTCTCCTTCACGTTCCTCGTTCCCAAAATTTCTGTTCTTTCACGTTCTTTCTTTGTTTCCCAAGTCCCAATTGTTTTATGAAAATAATAATAAAATTAGTAAAAGGTTTATTAAATCACCCCCCTTCTTTTACTATTTCCTCTCATGGCCCAAATGCCACAACCATTATTTATCCATTATTTTCACAAAATCCTTAATAATTCTAACTATTAATTCAACATTCCAATTAAATTAATATTAAAATTATACGGGTGTTACATGGTATCCCAAATTCAACAACTCGGTCGTAAATCCATTTGAAATAAAGATCTGAAGGGATGTAATTTCTCTTTCCCAAATCTCTTATACCAACTTTCTTTACCTTAGACCAAGCTCTAATGAAAAGTCTTTTCTTTCCGGCTGTATCTAAATCATAGTCGAAGTTTTCTGCACTAAGATATATGGAGCGTGGCTTGTCCTTCAAAGCGAAACCAAACTGATGTCGTGCCAAGATGGGGTTATAGGTTATTCTGCCTCACGTACCAAGAAGAGGTACGTTAGGGAATTCTCCACAACGATCAAATAACTGAGTCCCCTCAAACTCCTTTCGGTTCCAGATGATATCGCCGAAGGAAAGCTTCATATTTCTCTGAACCCAAGTCAAACCTTCTTCATTCTTTATTGTGGAACGGGGTAAGTGCGAAATAAACCACTTATGCAATAGAGGGGCGCATCCAAGAATACAACCTTTTCCTTTAGATGATCAATGATGGATGGAATGCAACAAGTCACCCAATAGGGTAGGAACGAGATTATTGCTGAGGAAGATCTTAATAGCAATCACATCAACGATTTTGTCATAACGAGGGAATAAGACTTACCCGTAGATCAGGAGAGCGAGGACTTTTTCAAGAGCGTCCATACTTGCAGCCTTAATCAGGATTTCAGCTTGTCTATACAAGAAGTCAATAGGTAAACCAGAATATTCTCCTTTACTCAACCAAGCCTTTTTTATTTCTGACCGAGGTAAATGCAATGTAGCAGCTACATCCTCCAACTTAGGAATCTCTTCTTCGCCAGTGTATGGAATCTGATCGAGTACTGGTAATCCTAGTATGGATTCAAATTCCTCTAATATGGGAACCAGCTGAAAGTCTCTATAAGTAAAGCAATGAAGGAGAGGATCATAGAACCTGATCATGGTGTTAAGGAGGGCTTCATCCACTTTGGTTCGTACCAGGCTGATTAGTTTGTTGAGAGGCCCAGAAAGCTCAAAAGTACTAGAAACATTATCACAAAGAATCTTTAAGGATGTAGGCACTTCCTTGAAACTGAGGCAGAATGGTTTACGAACTTTGATTTCCATGACCTGCAAAACAAATTATGGTTAACAATCTTTTAACTCCTTGAAATGGGTTAGCCATGATATGTATGAATGATGCATGTATGCATGAGGCACAAACACAAACAAGTCCACACAAATCACACAATTTCCTTAGCCTTGGCTTGCATGGAGTTTGACCAAGTGAGATACCCTTCCCCAAAGGTACTTCTATGGATAAAGAGATTTCAGCAACAAGTTTCTACCAGTTACTCAGAATTGTCAGCCCCTCTAAATCACCCTCGAACATGGTACATGCATACCACGCAATGATACTTTAAAAAGAAACCTATCTGAGTTATAGTATCGGGTCGCGACCATAACTTGACATGCACCAAGAATAGCCCTCCCACTACGTTCCTAAAAGTCAAGATGTGTTAAAGGTGACTAAAGGTCCTTGAGCTCCGACGCACCCAAAAGTATATACGTAAACCTATCTCATGCAAAAGAGGTACATAATAACCAGTGGAGGCCTAACTCAAGCGCGAACTCTCATATTGACCAATCCCAAGCATGCACAAGGGAGGTCTCCATGACTATGCCGCTCCTATCTTAAGGTGCACTCGAATCCGGGTTTGGATTCATCTTCCAAAAAAAAAAACCGAAGCAACCTGAAAAAGTAAAACAATCTGTCATACCCCAATTTTTGACCCTAAGATCATACATCAATTGCATTCAATCATCAATCAAGAGCACCATTGTGAAGCTTGATCTTTGATACTGTGATTATCTCTGAGGGGAATTATCGAGCATTTATAGCCTTTTTTATTTGTTTATACTAACCAAAAAAATCAAAAATATATGTTTTGTCTCTTTTGTTTATATTTTACAGGTGAAAGATCGGGCAAAAATCAAAACAGCGCAAGAAAACAATTTTTGAAAATTGGAAGGTGGAAATCGATTTACCCCTGTGGGAAATCGATTTCCTGTGCGCAAAATTCAAAAAATATAAGAGGGAAGCTTGACATCATTTTGGCACCTTTTTTATTTGATCATTTATCAATTTTCCACCTCATCAAAATTAACTCATTCATTAAACCCTCTTTAACCCCATTTTACCACTTTTTACCATTTAATTGCCACTTTAATCACCAATTAAACACAAGTTAATCACCAAACACAAAAAGACCAATTTGCCACTACTCTTGCTCCAACTCTATAAATAGAGCCCTCTACTCTCTCATTTCTCAAGCTTGGAGAGCCAAAAAATTGCTTGCAAATTCATTTCTCACCCTTTCCAAAACCCTCACCCAAAGTTCATTTTCATAAGATTGGTAAGGTTCACATTGAATCTTGCTAATTTTGAACTAAGCCTCCTACATTTCACTCTTTTCTTTGATTGTTCATCTCCATACTTGAAGGATCTACACTTTGTGCTTGTTCTTGAAGCTACTTCAACACTTTAATTCAAGAATTGGTAAATTTCTCAATTCTAAGATGTAGATCTTTGTTGCTTGTGTTCAATGCATCTTTGATGCTATATTGGTGCTATTTGATGGTGATTTGATGGAAAATTCGTGATCCAATGGATATGTGATCATAAGGTGTTTGTATGTTTGCCTAAATCAAGTTTCAAAGTTCATAATGCTGTTTTTTTGAAAACTGTGCGCAGGAAATCGATTTCCTACAGAGGGAAATCGATTTCCACTCTGTTTTTTGCGCCCAAAACTGAACTCTGCACTCAGGAAATCGATTTCCTACAGAGGTAAATCGATTTCCAGTAAGGCAGAATGTGTTTTTTGCCTTTTTTATGCTTGTTTCGGCTTCCTACTTCCTCCACTTCATTAATATCATTGGATCTAGGATGTTGATAGGTTTGAAATGACCTAATCCATAATATTAGATGAATGATATTAATGATAGTGTGAGTTGATTATCTTTTTGTGAATTTTATTCTTCTTCCTCCATTTCATTAATATCATTGGATCTAGGATGTTGATAGGTTTGAAAGAACCAAATCCATAATATTAGATGAATGATATTAATGATAGTGTGAGTTGATTATCTTTATGCATTTTATCTTCTCCTTCTCTTTTTTTTCTTTTGATCGATGAAAGTCTTAATACTTTGAGAATTCTTATGGATTCTTAGTAAAGACTAGATCGTTACCTATTTTCTTTTCGTGCGGTATTGCTTTCGGAAGGCGATCTACATATCGTTCTTCTCGCATGCATTAGCACATAAAGTTTTGACCGGCCTCGTTGTAGGGTGATTTCTACATAAATCACTTGGCGATCTGCTTAACATAGCGCAATATTTCGTGTCCCGAATAAAAAAGATCAAACATGGAAGAGAATTGTATGCGGTTGATTTAAGACTTGTGGAGGTTTTTTATCGTGTAGTCGCTATGATTCTATCAAGCTTCTGATAAACCCCATTGAATTTAAATCCGAGTACATCATTCACTCACCATAGATCTTCCTACTAACTTTGATAACATACTTGACAAGTTTCAAGATGGTTATCTTTAACACTTAACAACTAACTTTAATTTCCGCACCTTTACTATACCGCTCTTTATATTACCGCTCTTTACATTTCTCGCTTTATCGCTTTACTTTATCATTTCATCATATTTACTTTCCGTCATTTTCTCTTTGTCCACTTGGACATATGTTTATGCTTCTGTTATTTTTCTTTTGTCCACTTGGACCATACTTTATTTTTTCGCTAAAACACTAATAAATAACCAAAAATCTAAAAAATACATAAGGTTCTCTTTGGACTATCAGTTACTATCCCTAGCGCTTTGGAGATTCGGACTTATGGACCTAGTACCTCTGGACTCATTCTATTACTACCCTGTGATTGTTCTGTCTGTCTGGCATTGTTTTGTTGTATGTTTATGTGTGCAGGTACTTCCTTGAAAGCCCTTGATGGTTAATTCCAAGGCATTGATATAAGGATTTTACCCGAAAACAGCCGTTACTCTGCCCAATTTTCGTCAGAATCTTAATGTGCTTAATGCAAAGTGGTTCTAAGACAATAAGTTCATGTGGATCCCCAAGTGTTAATGTGTTGGTATTGATAAACCCAAAGGATGGGAAAACTACCTTGGCCCTTAATGTCAAGTGTTGGCTTCTTATTTGGTTAGACCGTTTCTTTCCTTAGCTTTTATTTTATGCATTAGGTTAGCCTCTTCATCTCCTCCCATTCTTAAATTTTCAAAATCTTCTCCCTTTTTCCAAAATATTCTTATGTTTGCAAATCTTTTCAAAACTTTTTTTCTTAAAAATATCTTTCGCCCTTAGTGGCTTTTCTTCAAAAGTTTAGACACCGTTAATTGTCGAAACGAGTGGTTATACCCCACGATTTTGAAATTGATTGATAATAACGAGATCTTTTCCGCGTGAGAGAGCTAGTGGCATACTCGTTGATTTTATCCGAGTTGGAGCCCTTCTTTCATTTGCGATGCAAAGAACTTGTTTGTTCTCATGCTCAAGATCAATGGCTGAGTATTTCTCTCTAAGGACAACAAAGTGTTTATCCGTTTTAAAAAACGTTTTTCCCAAAAGCGGAACTACATTAGCTCTGACTTCTCCATTGCACCGAGGAGGTATGTAGGCCCAAAGCTTAACGCTTTGTCGAGCTTATTTAAAAAATAAAACAAACTCTTTTTTAGCACACACACAACACAGATTTTCAAAAAGGTTCCCGTGGAGTACCACGGATATGAGGGGTGCTTTAAACCTTCCCCTCATATAATCAACACCCGAACCTGAGTTCTCTTTCTTGTTTTAAAAAAAAAAAAAACTTTGGGTTTTTCATTCTTTTCCCTTTTCCTTTGAAAAAAATAAAGCGCGGTGGCGATTTCAAAACGGAATATTGATTCGATTCAATCCCATGGCTTCGATGTCAGATTTTCCCCGCTACACAATCAAAACAAACCAATTGGCGATCTAAGCCCTAAGGTAAACCCCTCTTTTTATTTTTCCCCAGCAGAGTCTCCAGTTCTGTAACTGGGTGAACTGACTTTTATTTTTTTAAAAGCAACCAATGTTGCGGTGAGCAAGAGTCGCCACCGACTTTCATTTTGTCCAATTTTAGGAAAGGTAAAATGTACAGAAAAAGACCTTTTAAAAAGAAAATGGGCTCGGGGGGTAAGTTATGAAAAGGGAAGGTGTAAGCACCCTTTTCATCTGTTGTTATCTACGGGCTCTTAGTTTGCTTAGCTCATGTTTGTTTTCGTTTTGAATAAAAGGACTTTAGCTTAAAAGCGTAGCCTTTGTTTTTGAAAGGAGTGTGAAAATAGTTTTATATTTGAGCAAGCAATCTAAGAGTACTACCCTAATAGTTGGTCTTTTTCTATACTTTTTAAAGTTCCTAGGATTATCCATACTATATAGAAGTAGGAAATCCTTGTTTATATTGAACGTACGGGTCATCGAAGGGTCATCGTATGGTCGTTGAAGGCAACAAGCAGAGGTACCTTTAGCAATTTCAAAGGGACGATCGTCACTTTTTCGTAGGCAATAGTTAAGGGTCATCGAGGGACTTAGTGACGATTTTGTATTCAGGGACCTTTGCTAATGGGTACCTCTACATTTTAAGGGACACGACCTTATAATCAAAGGCAACCAAGAGGGGCGTACCCTAGGGGTGAGTGCGTGCAAGTGTGTTGTATTCGATTATAATTTATCTTGTATTTTTATGTGATCTATCATTCAATTCGAGCTTGCCATACATGTCCTAGTTTAAGCATACATCTAGACAGTATAATAATTAAAATACAGGAATTTAAAGGTGCAGAAACGTAAAGAGGTTCACTATAATATTTACATTTGACCTATATACATTCTAATACCCAAATAAAAGCAATAAAATAAAGGCAAAATACCCTTTTTGGTCCCGTATGTTAACCTCAGGGTTCATTTTGGTCCTTTAACTTTAAAAAGTTTCATATTGGTCCCTTAACTTTTCAAAATGTGCCATTTTAGTCCTTTTTGTCATATTAGCGACGAAAAACCTCAAAAATTGGTCGCTAAAATCGTCGCTAATATGACAAAAAGGACTAAAATGACACCATTTGAAGAGTTAAGGGACCAATATGAAACTTTTTGAAGTTAAGGGACCAAAATGAACCTCGGGGTTAACATACGGGACCGAAAAGGCTATTTTGCCTAAAATAAACAAACACGCGCCATACGAGGGATTTCGAGATGATAGAAGAAATCGGGAGAAAGTTGAGATTTGATGGTTAATTAGCAAATTAAAATAAATTATGATAAAATCCTAAATTTAAAATTAATTATTAAGTTATTTAGATAAATTAACAAACCTAAATCTATTAAATTAAAATAAAAAAAAGTTATATTTAAAATTATTAACAACCTAATTAACACTAGTTATTTTTTATTGGTGAAAACTAATTAAGAACTAATTAAATTAAATTAACCTAATATTTTTTATTAATTAATTGTTTTTAAAAAAAGAACATATAGAATAGGTTAGAACATGAAAACAAATGGAAAATCAAGAAAAAGCAGCAAAAGGTACCCCGGTCTGGTTCGAACTGGGGATTTGAGGGTTACAGGCGTGATGCTGACCGTTTATGCTGCGTGCCATTTATGATAATTATACCTGAAAAAACAATAAATTGTAAAACGTGATTCAAATGTTAGTTTCAAAGCAAGGAGTCAAACATGGGCCAGGTGTTGATTGACCGGCGAATGGGAATTGGAGAGAGAGAGAGTAGCAGTTGGACGGACGGATATAATGAACACACGCATGCGGTCAAGGGTCAGCGATCCACCTCATCACATTCTTCATTGTTCCTGCGGATATGGATATGGATTTAGCTGCGGATTTTGTTGCGAAAAATCCTTCGAATGCTAAAACCTGCAAAAAGTGACGTAAACAAAAACAAGGATAACCCATATATGCTAAACAAGGCATCACGAATCGATTGGCATCGTCCTTTTAGCCAAAAAATGATTGCATCTAAGGAATTAAAAGGGGTGAACTCGTTTGCCCTAAACATGGCATTTCGTGTTATATGCGTTAAAGCTTCATGGCTATGGTTCAAACTTTTCCCATACTGCATACTGAACTCGAATATGTAGTTAGTTTTGATTAAAACACAGTATAACGCATGATCTAACAAAGAAATATGAATGGATAAATATGATCATGGAGCAACGTGTTTAGAACATCATGGGGCATAGTTAGTGATTCAGTCTTACTCTGCACTACCTATGGAAGAGGTTAGGATGAATGAACTAGTGTGATTCTGACTGCAAAGGTGAAAACGAAATCTTCTTCTTTAGTGAGTTTTTTTTTTGAACTTCAATGGAGGTTAGGAGGCTAGGGTTTTCGTGGTCTTGTAGGCTGCAATCCGTAGGTATTTATATGGGACGAATTAGGGTTGAAAGAAGTGGAATAAAATCAAGCTTTGAATGAAAGAAATATTTGATTTGAAGAATATATGAAAACTTTCCAATTCAAGCTCCAATCTATTTTCCACACTTTTTTTCACGTGTAATTTGGCTTTGTTGGGTGAATTGGGTCTAGATTCAATGAATGGCAAGATTTATATGATTTTATTTTGACTTTATTTGATTTATTTTGATTTAATGTGAATAAAATCAAGGATAAATGAAATAATATCATAAAATAAATAAAATTTGGATCTTGGGCCCTCTATAAGCTTAAAATTTCGTGGGTGATTCAAAAGTTATGGCCCATTACTCAAAAATATGAAATTTGTCAATTAAGGCCTTATGCATTTCTCAAATTTCGCCCAACTTGTACCAATCATAACTCATTCAATTTTTATCCTATGAAGGTGTTCTAGGACTTTTTGGAATGATCAAGATGTCCTCTATAAGCCCCTTTGGAAGCTTTTTTGCATTTGGAGATTTTATCTTAAAGTTATTGGCCCTGGCAAAAAACAGCTTTTTGTGAACCTTTAAAGGGACCTGTAAGGTTTTGGCTCATATCTCTTATGCTGAAGCATTTCCTGACCTTGGGCCCAACATAAAAGTTAATTTAATTTCCTTGAGAGTGAGCTTTGGTTGGGAAATTTTTGATGAGCCATGTGGGAGATATGATCAGTCAAAGTTTAGTTGACTTTCTTCTTAAAACCCTAATTTAGTAACTTGGACCTTTGTTGATTTTTTTGAGTTTTTCTTGATGAATCATGATCAACCCTTTATCAAATGATGAATAATAATTCAAGAGGTTGATGTTGATATAAAATCAGGAGTTTTGGTTGTGATTTGACCATAGTTGACTTTTAGATTTAAACTAGTCGACTATTGATCATTTGAGCTATTGCATGAGCAATCTTGTGATTCAAAGCTTTGAATTTTGGTATGAGGATACCCTGGGTCCTATAGGATACCATGAAGTCCATTTGAAGCCTTAGAAGTTCAGTTTCCTTGAAAAGAATCACAACCCTAATTTTGGGCCATGTCACTTAGGAGACGCTTTTATCTGGTGAAAACCTTGGATACCCTTGGGCAATTGAGGATATTTGAGTATGAGGAGACCAATTGTATTGAACTATAGTGTGCAAATTTTGGGGTATGACAATGTTTTTTTCCCTTCGGTCCATGCCTCAGTGTGAAACTTATATCCGTTCACAAAGTATGTGTGCCAATCATTTGCGCTTTGGATAGGGCCTTCTGCCAAGTTTCTCAAATGGAGTTTTTTTGGAGTTAGTGGAAACACGCTAGACAATCTTTGCTTGAACCATAAGGGAAATTGAGCATGAATGACGCCGGATGTTGACTGTACACCGGTACTATGAAAATAGGCATTGTTAAATTCCCTACAAAATATACACCATAAGTTTAATCAGTTTGGTATACAGACATTGTCAACAAAGTTAAATTTTTTTGGGTAAACTTACTCAAGATATGGTTTAACTTCAACGCAGTTGATCAAGAAATGGACATGTGCGGATTGCATTTCTTTCTGGGTCAACCAATGCACACTCTTCTTTCCAGAAGGTCAACCTGGAAGCCCGAATACTGATAAGGTGAATTGACTGCTCTGGTTGACATTTACCGGATTCCGTATGGTTCTAGGAGTTAACATCAAGTGATTGAAATAATGACTGCAAAAATGTGATGTTTCTCGATACAAGTAATGTGCACATATTGAACCTTCAACTCTTGCTTTATTCTTCACTGATCGCTTTGAATCACCCATGAACCTTTTAAACGGATACATCCACCTATATTGAACTGGTCCACCAAGAAAAGCTTCATATGCAAGATGCACAGGTAAATGCTCCCTGGAGTCAAAGAAACCAGGCGGAAATACTTGTTCCAACTTACAAAGATTGATTGAAATGTTTTGGTCCAACTTCATGATGTCTTCCACTTTTAAAGCTGACGCACAAATATCTCTAAAAAACTGACTAATTTCAGTTAGTGGATCAAGAACATGTTTGGGTAGCGAGCCAAATGCAATTGGTAGAAATTGTTCCATAAAAATGTGACAATCGTGACTTTTCATTCCATACAACTTCCTAGTGTTAGGGTCAGCACACCTTGATAAATTCGATGAATACCCATCGAGCATTCTCAAACCTTTTAACCATCAACAAACAACTTTAGCTTCTTGGGAAGTCAGACTGAAACAAGCCTTGGGTTTTAATAACTTTCCATTCGGTAGAGGCTTCAACTCCAACTCTCTTCGGTTACACCATTGTTCCATGTCTTGTCTAGCCTTCTCATTATCTTTTGTTTTTCCTTTCACATCCATCACTGTGTTAAATACATTATCAAAAAATTCTTCTCAATATGCATAACGTCTATATTATGGCGCAACAAGTTATCTTTCCAATACGGGAGGTCCCAAAATATACTTCTTTTTGTCCAATTGTGCGTGCGTATCCTTCAATTTGGCATGCTTTTCCAGTATCTGTAAATTTCGGTAGCTCACTAACTTGTTCCCATATAGCCCATGGTGGCAATCGAGGTAGAGGCAAATCTTTCACTCGTACGTCTTTTTTAAAGTTAGTCATGTTTCTTCTATAGGAGTGATTTCATGGTAGGAATTTGCGGTGACAGTCAAACCACGAGCTTTTCCCACCTTCAGCCAACGTGAACCCTTTGTTGTATCCCATGCAATGCGGACAACCCATTTTTCCATGCGTACCCCAACCAGACAACATGCCATATGCTAGAAAGTCGTTGATGGTCCACATCAAGGAAGCTCGCATTGTAAAGTTTTGTTTACGTGATACATCATAAGTCCATTCTCCAATCCACAATATCTTCAAATCATCAATTAAAGGTTGTAAATACACATCAATTCCTGCTTTTGGACTCGAAGGTCCTGGAATGACGCACGTCAAAAACATGTATGGGTTTGTCATGCACATCTCAGGAGGGAGGTTGTAAGGGGTTACAATAACTGGCCAACAAGAATACATACTTCTCGACACTTGAACATAAGGAGTAAAACCATCTGAGCATAATCCAAGCCTGACATTTCTAGGTTCTGCGGCAAAATCAGGATGTATTCGATCAAAGTGCTTCCATGCCTCGCCATCAGATGGATGCTGCATAGTGCCTGGACTTGTTTTATTTGTGTGATGCCATGTCATTTGACTTGCACTGTGCATTGAAGAAAACATTCTTTTTAACCTTGGTATTATCGGAAGATAAAACATGGACTTTACTACTACACGGTCTTGATTAGTGTTAACGGCTCTACTGCGAACTTTATATCTTGGACTCATACAAAACTTACATTCCTCCAACAATCCATCTTGAGTACCAAACTCATTATCGTAAAACAACATACAACCATTAATGAAACAATCAATCTTTCTTACTCTTAAGCCCGACTTCGACACCAACTTCTTTGCTTCATAAAATGTTGTAGGCAAGTTGTCTTTCATTACAGTTGAGTCCAATATAATTTTTACGAAGAATTCCAAACACTGATCAGGAACGTTCCAATTTGACTTGGCGGCCAATAATCTCACACACATTGATAACTTTGAGTCAGACGATCCATTAAACAACGACGTATTCATCTCATTCAACAACTGATAAAATTTCTGCGCTTCCTCATTCGGCAACTCTTCCCCACCAAAATATTTAGGTTGATCATAGGTCACGTTCACACCAAAAGCATCCTCAACCATGTCACCAATCAGATTAAAGTTTTCCTCGTATTCCATAGGCGACTGACTACTTGAAGCATGCGCGTTGCTAGACTCTGGCACGTTACTAGGCAGTTCTTCACCGTTTAACGTCTAAACCCAATAATTTGCAATGAAACCCCTTCTATGCAAATGAGATGTTACTTCCTGTGGGTCACTAATTATTGGTCTACATTCACATTTAAGACATGGACACCTAACTCCTCCTTCGCTTCGACATGATTCCTGAGCAAACGCCCAATTGATAAACCCTTCAACTCCTACTATAAAATTGGGTTTAAGTCCCATTCTTCCTGGAAATGTTCTATCGTACATCCAACTACGATAATACCGATAATATTCCATACTGCACATTTATACAATCATTGTCATTTTGAGTTAGAAATATTAATCAACTTTATTATTCTTAGATGTATACTAGTTAATATTTACTATTCTTAAAAATATTATTTAATAACAATACTACTAATGTTTTTAACTACACTTGTTATATTGAACATATGTTAACCATAAAGTTACTATTTTTTTAACTACACATTTTAAACTACACATATTGGAAATATTATTTAATAAAAATACTACTATTAAATATTTACTATTATTAAAAATATTATTTTTGATTCACGTGATTACCACGTCGCTATATTTTTATTTTATTTTAAATATACATATATAACATATATTCTACTTTTGATATATATTTTAATTTAAAAAAATGTATTTTCAATTTAATAACAATAATATATATTTTAATTTTAGAAATATAACATATAATCATATTATATTTTATTTTATTTTAAATATACATATATAATATATATTCTACTTTTAATATATATTTTAATTTAAAAAAAATGTAGTTTTAAGATAATAAAAATAACATAACATATATTCTTTTTCTATTTAATATATACTGCACATAAAAAAAGTTTATTTTCAATTTAATATTTTCTGTTTTTAAGAACAATTACATAAATTATATATATGTTTTATTAATATTTTCTGTTTTTAAGAATAATATCATAAATACATATATTTTGTTTAGAAAATAAAAAACAGATTATAAAAATAAATCTAAACATTTTTAACATTATAAACTCCTCAACTCCTAAACTCAAAATTAACATTTACATCATATACATTTTATCATTCTAACAATTTAATCTACTAAATTTGAAAGAAAAAAAAAGCTATATAAAACATATATTATTTTTAATAATATATCCTATTAATTTTTAAAAACAATATATAATAGTTTTTCTATTAATATTTAAAAATAACAACATAAAATATATTCTGTGAATTAATATATAATAGTTTTAATAATATTAATATATAATAATTTTAATAATAGTTTTAATATATCAGTTTTTTTCTAATAGTTTTAAAAATATTAATAAAAAAAATATAATTTTCGTTTTTATTTTATTTACTATATTCTATTTTATTTTTTAATTTTTTATAAAATAAATATTTGATATTTAATTTATAATTTCGTTTTATAATAATTAATTTAAAAAATAACCTAATTATAAAAATAACCTAATAAATCTATTAAAAATATATCACATTAAAAATAAAAATTTAATAAAAATCTAAAGAAAAAAAACTTACCTCTTCTTCAATCCCCTCCACCTTCTTCTCCTTCACCTTCTTCTGCTTCACCTTCTTCTCTCTTCAAAATGTAAACAAAAAAAATTTAAAGCATTAAAAACATAATACAATATGAATATAAAACATATTTATAAAAAATAATGATGTTAATTACCTTTAATATAACAATATGTGAAATTTGTGAAAAATATTTGGGATTGAAAGGTATGAAAAATTGAATTGGGATTGAAAATTTGGGGATTTTGGGAGAGGAGGGTTTCTGGTTTTCTTTTGGGAGAACAGAGAAGAAGAACGTAAGAAGTGGAGAGAAGCAAAACACATAAATAAATACACTAATCAACGACGTGAGAATCACGTCGCAACCTTGCCATGTGAGCCTCACGTCACAACATGACAACGGTAACATTAATGAATGTCCCTTCCTACAATGCTGCCACCATGTCACTTCAGTGTAACATTGAATTTTCCCTCTAAAAGTTGCGACGTGTTTGTAACGTCACAACTAAAATTTTTAAAATTTGAATCTTTCCCTCTACGTGAATGTTATAACTTTTTCTATTTTAATTTATAAACTTAATATAGTGACGTGTATCCCACGTCGCAACCTTTTTACATACCCCAATGTCTGATTCTTGATTACTTTATGTTTATAAAGTTATTTAAAATTTATAAACACGTTGCGATGTGTTTGTCACGTCGCAAATGGCAATAATTACCCACGTGACTCCCACATCGCTACATTATGTCGCTGGAGAGAGTATATCTTGTAGTGTCTCCATTCCACTCCCAATTATAGCAATGATGTCTAGTAGTCAACACCTCAGCCACTCCATCGACGGCCTAATCACCAACATTCTAAATACACAAATAAACATAACCTGGAGTTGCTTAACAGCTTCCTCCAAGAACACAACATCTCTTACCTACAGGCTTCGAGATTCATACTAAACTTCTTTTGCTTAAAAGCTTCGAGAATCACATATCAGTGACCATCCCACAATCCGGGTGGTTCACTTTACAGACTCAGCCCTTAAAAACTACATTATTAAAATTACGGAGGGTAATAAATTTAGGTTACAAAGCTTCTATTTATAACCTATTCCCAACTGGACTTGGGCTTACAATCACAGCTATATTTGCTGTTACAAATCAGCAGATATCTTCTGCTACATATAGGTCTTTTAATAATAAGTTTCCTAAATTATCTCCATGATTAGAAACTGCATAATTTTCAATATTCTGACTTGATTCTTTTGACCTTTAAATCGTAGCAAACTGACATAACACACTGTTGCTAACATTGCTCCACAATATAAGCTCCAAGATATTCTCCATAAATATCTCCATAAAATATGCTCCAAGTAATAACAATAAGTTGTTACACTTTTGCAACAGATTCTCCTATAAAATCTTTCCACATTTAGTTTCCTAAATGTTCTCCTTAGATATAGCTCCACATAGGATTCAATGTTTTAGGAATATTCTGTTTCTGTTATAACATAATCCAAACTATAACCTCAACTACGGTGTCACGACATCTTCTTCGTCATCATGTTGTTCCAGATGTTGAAACATTTCAACACAACATATTTCTCCATTAAATAGAACTTCCACTTGCTTTCTCTTACAAGTTATAATTCTATTTATCCTATTGCTGCTAAATTAGTTTTACTAAACATAAAGCCAATCCTCAAAAGCACTAACAAAGCCTATAAGTATAGTTCATTCTAGTTGAAGGAAGTTTCTCAAGTGGAGAGATTATTGGAAATCTAGAAGGAAGTAAGTTTTCAAACTTTCATAAGCAATAAAAACTTAAGTGACAAAATTCTATTCTCATCAAGGGAAAGCTGAGTCAAGGATGTTATCTAAATGTCTCAACATTGTGCTAAAGATCTGACTTCTCTAGCTATATGTAGTTATTTGCACTGAAGAAAATTCTTTTGTGCTAAGTTGAGTTCAACAGGTTCTTTTGTTTGTCTTTTTCCTTGACTTCTCTAAGGTCAAAATCAATATTTGATTAACCAAGCAGTGGTTAAAACTGTGGGAAGTAATAATTACCTAATTTCTCATACCTATCTTAGATATTCAACTAAAATAATTGGTATTTTGACTCTGACTACTCCAGACACTTGATTGCAGTAAAAGTGTTTAACTGGTGGTTGTTTGGTCTCGATATATCAACTGTTATTTGTGTTGGTAATACTACAAGGGGAATTAAGGGCATTGGATAATTGAAGATTACTGAATGGAGTATCTAATTCTTAGTAATGATCCTCTCACTGAAGGACCAATGACTATTGTGATAAACATAAGTCAATTGAGTGAAGTCTGAAGGTAATTGCCATCAAGAAAAGGATGTTTTATCTCTAATGAGATGTATGGTGTTCTCGAGAGGATCTAAGAACAATTTTTATTTGTGCTTACAACAAGTAATTAGTTGTTTATTCTCTTACTTGGTGTTAAATGAAGATGAAGTCAAGATGTCACACTAGAAGGAGAAACATCAGACTGTTACAAAACTACATGATCTACTCTAATGGATATAACCAAGTCAAATGAAAGGTGATCATCTTGGTGGATAGAAACATGTATTTTTTGTGTGATCTATGAGGAAAATATATTATATGAAAAGTCTTCAAAGATTATTATCTTACCCTAAAAAGAGAACAAGATATGCTTCTGAGTTATTATGTTGAGAGAAGTACCTTTAGTGATGTTCAACCACATGTTGAAGCATAATCACAGCAAGTGGATATTCCAAAATTTTAAAAAAGGCTAGCAGGAACTGGGCAAGAAAGCTCTCAAGTAAAGCAAGATTTTGTCTAAAAGGGAGTTTATTATTTGGAGTTGATTTCAATTTGGAATCATCAATAGTTTTAAAGATCAAATAACTAATGATGGTGAATTATGGAGTAAAAGCTTTTGGCAATGTCTATGAAGATTATATTATCGGAGGATATTATGGTCACTGGATTAGAATTAATTGAATCCTAGTATTTCTTTAAATATTAGCTACTTTGCTGAAAGAAGATGTATTTTCTATTTGGACTAACTACTACAAGTGTACAATGTCAAACTGAATGCCATGACATTGTTGTGTGACAAGTTACTGCAATCAAGATACTCAAGGATTAAATCTCTCTAGAGAAACAAGTCTTTGGTTCAAGTCATCATTGGTTCAGGAATTTTGCTACAGGAAAATATTGACACTCCTAAGATTGGTATGTTTGAGAATCTGCAAGAAGTATTTTCGTCATACCTTGAGGTGCAAGTTACATTGAGAACATGAGGGGTAATTTAGGAATTTCACTAATGGAAAACTATAGTAATAACTGCTTGGTCAATTTTTCACCTATATACCTTCATCTTGTGATATGTGCAACTCAGAAAAAACATTTTCAATGGTATATGGATGCCATTTCAAATGTTGTAACATCTTCCAACAGTTAAAACTTAGGAAAAAGAAAATATAAAAAAAGGGATAAGTTTGTTTTAGTGTCTTTTATTTTCCTCGTTGGTTTTTGTCTCTTTGGGTCTAGTATTTTTTTCTCTTCTTCATCAATGTTTTGTGTGTCAGTCCAGTTTGGGTGAGTCTTTGAGTCAATTGGGTCAAGCACCTAGTCAGTGAGTCAATTTTTTCCTTGTTTTTGTCTTGAACCAATTCTTGTGTGTTTTGGTTTGTTGTATCATATTCCTTCTACACATTTTTTTGTTAATTTTTGACTAAAAAGGGGGAGAAAAAGGTCATTGAGTTTAGTCTCTAAATTAAGGTATTCAAGAATTTAGGGGGAGTCTGTCTTTTGTTCGAGAGTCTGTCTTTTGTTTAAGTCTTGAGTTTTTCTTTATGTGTGTTTCTTTTCTATGCTTCTGTTGCTAAGTCTGTTTTCTTGTTGTGTCTCCACAATGTCATGTAGGATGTCCTAACATCCTGATTGTGTCTAGTTTGTGTCTTATGGTCTGAGTTATGTGTGTGGTTGTATCTTGTGCTCTAAGTTATATGGTTCTAGACATACATAGTTCAGGATGGTATATTGGAATTGTGTCTCAGGGGGAATATACCCATCTTCTTCCTCATATACATTGCGTTGAGGGGGAGTGTCTCTTATTTTCTTTCTCATGTACAAAGTTTACATGTTTAGCATGTAGCTTATGTCTGTGTAACTGCGTCTGAGTTGTCATATATTTGTGTAGTTTGGTCTTTGATTTTTTAAGCCAAAATTTGCCAAAGGGGGAGATTATTAGCTCCTTAATTTTGGGGTTGGAAGAATTTTGGTAAAACACGGTGCTTGAAATATGTCAAGAAAGATGTCATAACATCTTGATCTCTTACTACAACTGAATCTGATCTTACAAGAAAAACCAGATGTCCTGACTGATGTAATGACATCCTGTATTAGAAGATCAACACATACTGTTTGGAATCTTGACAGATTTGATTTTTTTAAAATTTATTGTGATATTTCCCTTAGATATATTTCAATGATTTACGCAGGTCAAGAATATTTAATATGGTTCAAAGGAATCAAATCTCCACCAGAATTAAAATGTCTAAAAATAAAAGATTGAAACAATATTTGTTTTTAAGATTCAAAAAGATTTCTCTGCAAATTAGTTGCAACTCTTTGCTTGTGGATAAAGTAAAATGTTTCGAAGCCCATGGACTACTGAAGACTATTTAAAGAGATCCCTAGACCTAATGTAACCAAGTCTTTCACAATTGTAAAATTAGGGGAAGGTTAGAAAGCTTAGGTTTTGAGAGTTTCTTGTGTTTCAAGTCTCCCAATTATCTTTTGATACTGTGTGGCAGGCTGTATGTTGCATGAATATTTGTCAAACTGTTTGTTCTCACTTAGAAGCCTTTAGGTAATGAGTTGAGTTCTTTGTTCTCACTCTTAAAGCTTTTAAGCAAAAGAGTTGAGTTCTTTTATTGGAAGTGTGATATTCTAAATTGATTTGCTTTCGATACAGTCCCTGTGATTGGGACTGTTAGATATCACTGCAGTGATTGAGGTTGTGGGATGTTGACTTCCAAAGTCTAGATGTCGACTTCTAGGCAGAAGTAGCGCTGGGTAGAGATTAGGCGAGAAGTTATAAATTGGGAATGTTTAGCTTTGAACTAATGTTTCGGATAATGGACTTCTTTCATGGCTTGGTGGCCCCCAGATTAGGTGCTATTTTCACTAAACTAGGTTAACATTTCTATGTTTTATTTATCATTATGCAATTTTAATTAAAGTATTAAATTTAGTATGATGATTCTGGTTTTTTTTAGATGTCGTAATATGTGTCTTGACATCATGTAAGGCAGCTGTGTTAGCATGTGTTATTCCTCTACCAGAAATTTCAATGATTTTAACTTGTCATACACTTGTCCGACACATTGTGTCGGACATCTGTCCTCCTAAGAAGATAATTTTTCTTATTTGTCTTAAGCCAAATAATTGTACGTTATTAACATGTTTGAATTTCAATTTCTATTTCAAAGTAAAAAATCTGAGTATTATGTTGGTGTGACACTCGTCTTATTTTCTTATATTCCGCAATGTTTTTATAAAGATAGAAAGAAATTTTTTATCGCCTGTCTAGGGTGTTACACAACATAACTTCTAGATGAAGATTCCATCTATGTTGAAATATAACAAAAAAAGATTAAACCATTCTGTTAGTACCATGGTTTTAAGATTGACACAGTTTTGCTAAAACATGGTATACTGCAAAGATGTTATGGAAGATGTTCTAACAAGTGGATTCTTTGTATCACAAGTGAAAGAATGGTTCCAACTTGGATAACAACAAGTATGCCACTAACTCTTTCAAGTGAAAAAGAATCAACTATATCAATCAATATCAAGGGTGTAGTTTCTCTAAGATTGGCATGCATTTTGGTAAAACCAACCTAGCAGATACATGTTGAATAAAATGCCATATCATTCAGATTTCAACATGTCGAACAAGATGTCACAACATGACAGGTATGACATCGAGTTTGCTGGAGCTGATCTGTCAAGTAAATCAGCTATTTTATTAGCTATAGAATATTGTGGAATATTTGGTTATCTTTTGCGTATCCAAGGTCGATTCAATTAGAGATATTTGATGGGTTTCACACTTTCTATAATTGGAAACAATTTAGGAAAGTTTGGATGGGAAACCTATTTTCTTGGAGATCAAGTAACAGACTTTGTGCAACGTCCTTGCTGCGGTTTTAGGCCCAATTCAGTCAATACTAATTCTATAAATAGACTGGCCTAAACTGAGTTTTAAGTGGAACTGATATTTGTATTTTTAGGGTTCTAGGAATCCTTATTTTTGTTGTGCTATAAGTTCCATGTTTGTTTATTCACAAACCTGTAGGTGTTGAATGTTTTAGTCTCCGAAGCTGTTAAGCAAGGAGAGCAGTGCCAGTTCTCATAAGCTTTTAAGCATTGAGAATTGTGTGTCTTGGAAGAGTGTCCTCTACTTTTATTTGTTTGTGGTGTTTGTCACAGGTTGTGACTGTGGGGATTTGAGGAGAGCCTCATACCTAGGTCGGTCTTAGGTAGAAGTCATAGGAAGGGTAGTGATTAAGTGAGAAGTTATAAACGGGGGAGTTTAACTTTGAATTGATACTATCGTATATTGATTTTATCCTTGGCTTGGTAGCCCCCATAGTAGGAAGGTTGTTGTGAACTGGGTAAACAATTCCACGTGTCTTTTACTTTTATGCACTACTTTTCGTTACTGCTACCATCTTGTGTCGCACGCTCGCGAAAATATGAACAACAGAGTCGCCACTAACATATCTATCCCAAAGGGGGAAAGGAATATCAGAAAACCTGGAATACAGAAAGGATAAGAAAGAGGTCTTTCGACCAGAAATCAAGGTATGGGAGTCGGTTACGCAAGGGGAAGGTGCTAGCACCCCTCACGCCCATCGTACTCGATGGTATCCACCTATGTTTGTTCTATTCTAAGGGTGTATAAATCTATAGCTTAATTACTAGGGGAATGCATGCAAATGAAAGAAAAGAAACATGGGGAAAATAAGGTTTATAAATAGTTGTGCTCGCCTAGGCCCCGCGACCTAATGCCTACGTATCCTTTTCAGGAATCAGAGCGCCGTAGTTCGGCTCAATATTTTTTGTTTGTTTTTGTGTTTTTTAGTTGAACAGTTACATTCGCATTCCGCTGCTCGACCTCTGGAGTCTTAAGCTGGGAATGGAGCAGAAATAACGTGTCCGATTAGGAGAAAGAATGCCCTGAAGGCAAGAGAAAGAAGAGAGATGATTGGTTTGTGTTTTTTAGGTGTAATTCCATGATGGACAAAACCCACTACAAGGCTTCGCATCACTTCCTTACTTTGTTTAGGTCTGAGCCTTTATTAGATATTTTGAAGTGTTTTTTGTTAGGTGTCTTTTAAGGGAAATTAATTTGTGACTTGAATCATGCCTTAAAAGAGTTTTTTTGAATATTTAGAGAACGCACATCGAGGCCTACGCCACAATCGTTTCTCTAAATAGCGGTTAAGAAATACAAAGTTTTGAATATTTAGAGAATGCACATCGAGGTCTACGCCACAATCGTTTCTCTAAATAACGATTAAGAAATACTCCGAGGCCTACGCCTCAATCATTTCTCTTCCGCTAAGTGGGAAAGAACATACATCGGGGCCTACGCCCCAATCATTTCTTTCACTAAGTAGGAAAGAACATACATCGGGGCCTATGCCCCAATCATTTCTTTCCCACTAAAAAAAAAAGGTATTAGCATGATTCGCGTCGTCCTTTATTAATGTTTTAAAGTTGAAAAGGAAAAGAAGAAAGAACTTAATCTAAAAATGATTCTAAGTCCTAGATTGTCCAGTTAAAGTCTACCTAAAATTATAGGATTTAAGAGAAAGGAGACTAAACCTAAAATTGTGAAGATTATAGGTCCTAAAAATTAAGGGAGCAAACAAGTGAAATTATAAGTAAAAATCACAAGTAAACAATGGTACAAAATTACACACAAAATTGACTAAAAGAATGGCTTGAAAATATAGCACAAAACATGAAAACAAATGGTTCAAAATATTGTACAAAATGAATTAAAAGATACTATTTATTTTCTATTATTTTTTATATGAGAACAAAGGGATTCTAATTAAGCAAAAAAAATAAAATGATTAGCCTAACAAAACTAATATTTTTTATTGATTATTCTTTATGACAAAATATGCATTAAAGTCTAAAATTAGGAGAAAAATGGTGATTTTATTATTAAGCGAAAATGGTAAAAATCTAATTAAATCATGAATTCAATCAAATAACACAGGTGGCCTCAGGGGGTGTAAGTTGAATCATAGTGTTGTGAGTAGCAGGGGCGCATGGCCCAGCCAGAATAGCCCAACAGAGTATAGTCTCTTTTTGTTATAGCAATTGCTTTTTGTGGCCAAAAAGATGCAATGGGCCGTAGGGGGTATGAGAAGCAGTAATTCGGTGAAGGCCCCGAAGCTTATTGTGTTTGATCCATAGCCAATACAACACATTGATTCAAATGTTGCAAATTATCCTAATGTTAATATTAGACTTAATTAATCAGATTAATTCAGATTTGATCACATTAATCTTATGCTAATCCACATTACTCTATAAACTTAATTTAAACTTTATATCAATAATATTAAACCAAATTAAGCGAAAATATTGAAAGAGGGATTTAGGGTTAGAGTGTGACCTATGTAATCCTCAGAGCGCTCTTTCTTCTCTTCCTCGTTCACACGGCGCACGAACAGCGGCCTCTCCGGCGAAATCGGCGAGCCTCGCTGTGATAATCACACCACTTCGCCCTCGTCTCGTTCCCGTTCTCACTCTCGGGCTTTGATTCAACCTTCCTCTCAAATCTCTCTCTTATCCGTCTGCGATGAAGGTTGAAGAGCTTCGAAGGTCAAGATCGAAAAGCTGCAGTTTGTGATTCGATGTCCATTGCGAAGTTGTGAAGAGTGGATCCAAGAAGATTTGAGAAATGTGAATATGATGATGGTTGCTGTGATTTTCTGCGGTGCAAAGATCGAGAGAGTATGATAAGGAGAGGTCGAAGTCCTTGTTACAGGTTTGTTGCGATTTCTCTTCAATCTCAATTTTGTTACCAATTTCTTCTTGCCGTTTCTATTGAAGCTTGTTGAATTTTCGTTGGTTTTCTTGTTTCAGGCTCTATGGTGAAGGAGTGGTTATAAAGAAGATGAATGGTGTGAGGTGAGGAAGATTCAGTTTGAAGGCTATGGAGAAGATGAGAGAGGCTGAAGGTGATGAAGATGGAAGATTGAAGATTTTTGGTAGATAAGTTTATGTTGTATGAGAATGAATGAAGTTGCAGAGTCGTGACGATTAAGAAATGGAAGTGAAGAAGAGAATGAAAGATGTGAAGATCGTGAAGAGAGGAAGAAATCGTGGAAGTGAAGTGAAGATGAAAATGTGAAAAATGGTGAAGAAACTTGAAGCTGAGTGAGGATCCAGTTATATAGAGTTCCCAGGTTAGTTACTCTTCTTCCTTTTTCTATTGAAATCCGTTCAATAAATCTGTTAGATGTTAGGATTCTGTTAGCTTTCTGTTTGTTAGTTACAGGGTGGTTGTAGGTTATGGAAGTTAGTTACGAAACTGTTTTGTTATCTGTTTGTTGTGAACTAGTGTGATAGTTAAAAGCTGAATTAGGGAGTTAATAGTAAATACAAGCAGTTAGTGTTAGTATGCTAATAATTGTTAGTGTAAAGTTGGATGGAATAGTTACTCGGTTAATTATAGTCATGAATCAGAGGGTGGGTTATTGGTCACAAAACTATTAGTTGAATATAGGATCAGGTTTACTCTTTTTTTCTTTTTTCATGGTGAAAGCTGAACTGTTTGAACATGTGTTATGCAGGGCTGGGATGTGTTCGTGATGGTATGGATGTAGGGTATATTGATTTCTGTATTGGTTTGATGGGTTGGTATATGTGTGTATTGATGTAGGGACTGATTTTTTGTATGTATATGTATAGGTGAATGTTTGAATGTATGGATTGATATAACTTGTGTTTTTCTTTGGTATAGCACTGTCGGTTCTGAGCTTGTTTCTATGTATTATGCAGGCTCTTGATGGTATTGGTTTTTTACTATGATGATATATACTGGATGGTATGAGCTGGCTTGTGAACCAGAGTCGAGTTTGTCGCAAACCGAAGCTGAATTGACTCTCTGTTATGCAGGTTAATATAATTAAAGCCTAGCATCATGTGGAATTTGAAGAATGATCATGAGGTCCTGGAGTTGGTGTGATGCATGCTTGAAGCAACTTTAGGAATATATTCATTGTAGCTTTCTTGACATTTATATGGTTCTCTGTATATTTTCCTTTGTGATGTAATACATGAAACAGTAAGAAAGTGTAATGCCAATTAAGCCTGTCTTGAAAATGTAATGGCTTCTTTAAATTTGAATTGGATACATTAGTTTGTCCTTCATCGTTTCAACCTTAAATATTCTCTTTGTAGCAATGGCATGACAGACAAGAATAAAATTCTAATATGACCCTGGTCAACAGCTGAAATGTCCTCGTTGATTTTGACCAAAAGTCAAAATCCTTATTGATGCTCCTTAAACCCCAAAATGATCCTGCACACGGTTCTTTTCCATATTAAACATTGAAATCTTGTTCAGAACTTGCCACGTGTAATGAAATGAATTCAATCCTCAATTGAGGATCAAAGATCTCGATGAGCTTTGAGAAACAAGTTACGCCATGGTTATCTTTGGTTCACCTCTAAAATTCCATCTGACAACACAAGCACAGTGAAACGATACTTAATTACATCAATGAGATCTTCCATGTTAGGTGTAGACATTCAAATCATGTGATCTCTTGGAGCAACATGCTCCTTATCCAATGATCCCAAGTTTATGTAATGAATGCATGGTATGTAGGACGACCTAAATGAATGAGATTATAAGATGCATAAGCCAGTTAGAAATAAAAATTGGATGGGCAAATGTTGGGGTGCAACAGCTGCCCCCATTTAATCGTCTTAAACCTGTAAGTGAGATTGGCGCTAGCCTTTTGAGCATTCGAGGTAGAAGAAGATTAAATACCAAGTGAACATGAAAATTTGCTTGGAGAAAGATGAGATCCACTGGGATGAAAATGATATCCACTATGTGTTGAAGCACATTAACTCGGGGTTAACATGAAATAGACATCGACTCTGGGACGAGAAAGAAAAGTAGGTAGACTCTGGGTCGAAGAATGAAGGGAAGTCAACTCTGAGTTGGATAAGAGGTTAACATCAACTCTGGGTTGAGAACGGAAAGGGAGATCAGCATTAGTGAGACAAGATATGGGCATCAACTCTGGATTGAGAAAGAAAGTAAGAACATCAACTCTGGGTTGAAAACAAGAGACGGACAATTAGGAATAACCGTCAACTCTGGGTTGAGTAGGTAAGACAAGAAATAACCATCAACTCTGGGTTGAGTGAGAAAAGACCAAGAATCAACTCTGGGTTGAATAAAACATGACCGTCAACTCTGGGTTGAGTGGGGAAAGATAAAAGATAACCGTCAACTCTGGGTTGAGTGGAAAATGAGTAATCAATTCTGGATTGAACAAGGGATAACTGTCAACTCTGGGTTGAGTGAGAAAAGGAAAAAGGATAACCGTCAACTCTGGGTTGAGTGGGAAAGGAAATTAACAAGGAATAACCGTCAACTCTGGGTTGAGTGGGCAAAGAAAGAGATAACCGTCAACTCTGGGTTGAGTGGGACAAAACAAGAGATAACCGTCAACTCTGGGTTTAGTGGGAAAATGAGTAATCAATTCTGGATTGAACAAGGGATAACCGTCAACTCTGGGTTGAGTGAAAAAAGGAAAAAGGATAACCGTCAACTCTGGGTTGAGTGGGAAAGGAAATTAATAAGGAATAACCATCAACTTTGGGTTGAGTGGGAAGATATAATTAACTCGGGGTTAACAGATGAAAGGAGAGTCAACTCTGGGTTGAACACAAAAAACATCAACTCTGGGTTGAAGAAAGATGAACATGATTGAATTAGGGAGATGACATCATAATGGTAACTCTGAGTGATCCAGTGGAATATCAATTGGATGCTTGTAGGGACCTCATCTGATGAGTAACTTGGCTTATGCTTCACATGCAAATGTTTGATTTATTTTATGCACTTCTGAAGATGTGATGCAATGATTCTATATGCAGTGTACTAATTGATTTGTCAGGGTTTCTGCTTTGTGTGGGGAATAGATTAGGTGGAGTTCTGAACTCTGCTTGATTCAAGATAGGGTGGATGCCCCTGCTTTATTGATGATTAGATCATGTGGGAAAAATGATAATGAAAATGCAATGATATGCATGATGCATGTATGATTATGAATTGAATGATTGCTTCCGGGATACTAGGAGTGAATGGAGTGTGCCCTTGCAGAAAAGTCATTGCTTGTGAAATTGTTGGTGAAGGTGAGGTGTTTGGCTTGACCCCTCAACACTTGTCTCGATATCTGACACTTGATTGAAGATGAAGAGATGAATTGTTACTAGCTTGCCCCAGTTTGTAAGATCTCTTGAGATAGAACTTTGATATGCTTGAATCATGGAGATTTTGCAATGGTCTGCCCCAGTATAGATCAAGGGATGAATGCCCCAGATTGAAAGGAATTCTTCCACCAAATGGATTCTTCAAATATTTGCTTAGTGGATGACCAACCTTTGCCTTTGTAAGATTACTCGATGGAATTTCAATGTTGAACTTTCCTTGGTATCAAGTACTTGCTTTTAGATTAGAAACAATTCTGTTTTGAAAAGATAGATGAGAATGCAATGCACATGTTAATCTCCAAAGAAAAGTTTTTATTTGTCAAAATGTTGTACTGATACTAACACAAGTGACAAGCAACATTAGGAGTCAGGTTTGACATGATTTTACAGTTTGTATGCTTTCGGAACGAACCCTGCTTCAATTAGGACTTTTAAGGGTTGTAACATGGTCGGGTTCACGGTTTGAGAAACAAATGATAAAGGCTCAAGTTCTACTTAACCCATCCCTTCTTCGTGATGTTCTCCAGTCCTACGTTCAGCTAGTTCGACACGAGTGTTCGCCTTTCAGGAAGGATTGTGACGGGTGAGGATCCTTGATGGTTTTGATGGGAGTGGCAGTCACCCTATGGTGCTTTTGTTGATGGTCACAACAACTTGTCCCTTGGAGGATTTTTATTTTGCTTTGTCTTTTGCTATCCCTAACTTTTGCCTGGACAAAAGTTTCTTTTGATTTTGGTTTCCGTTGTCCAGCGGGATATGCCCTAATTTTTGCCTAAGTCATTTGCTTCAAAGCTTTTCTTTCTTTTTGACTTAGCGGGCTATTGTTTCTTTCCTTTTTTTTTTATCATGATTCATAACTTTCTTTTCACCTTTTTTGTCTCGTTCGGGAACAAGTTGTATGACTTTTGTAATTGACTTGAAGAAAAGGTTGTGACTGCCTTCTTCTCAGTGAATGAGAGACATCCATTGTGGATGGTGCTCTTATACTTTTGTTGTGAGAGATGGAATATGATTGATCCTCTGATGGAATACCTAAAAGTTGAGCGCTCGGTCGCACTAACTGAAGACTACCCTGCCCCTGGTTAAGATTGAGGGTTTTATATATTTTTTTTGAAAAGAAACTACTACTCCTTAGGCTCAAAGGGGTTAACGAAGGTTTCACTCCCTTATAACTCCGGTGTTTAGGAATTGAAACAATGCCTGTACATCGTCAGCAGGATCTTTGTTCTAAAAGCATATAGTTAGTAGTTCATGTGTTTTTTGATTTTTCATCATTCTCCTTTTTTAGTTGCTTAAGACAAATGAATGAAGTATCAATGAACATAATGACAAAGATGAAATGATTTGAGAAAAACATGTATATTGCATTATTTTTATTTATTCAAACAGAATGAGTTTCTTACAATGAGAAGCACTTGATAACAACGAAAATAGTACAATTGAAAATGCTTGAGAAGTCTAAACGATGACAAGATTGGCCTTATTCTGATGCAAATGAAATGTTTTCTGACAAACACAAAGTCTTTAGGCTCCTTTGGTGGAAGGTGCCCCATGGGTTTGTTTGATAATAGCTTGATCTTGTCTGTAATTCCCCATGATTCTTTGTCTATGAGCTCTTGTCAGATATCGGTGTGGAGGAATCGTCTTGACTAATCTGATGGAGAGGAAGAGTGGTAAGGGTCTTGGTAACCATGGATGCACATGCATGAATGCAAAAATGTTAATGAAGATGCAAATGTATCATAAATCAAGATCAAGGCCTCTTGGATAACAGCTTTTCATGGTTATAAGATATGGTCGAACCCTCCAGATTCAGAGGTTCGACGTTGCTTTCTAGATAAATAGCTCGTGCATGAGTCAAAGATGGTCGAACCCTCCAGATTCAGAGGTTCGACGTTGATTCTGATAGGTAACCTTTGCATAAGTGAAATAAGGTCGAATCCTCCAGATTCAGAGGTTCGACGTTGATTCTGATAGATAACTGATGTATAGCTTATGTATAAGTCAAATGTTCCAGGATCAAAGGTTTGACGTTCTTTTGAGTACCAGGAGGACCAATAGTCACCAACAGAACATGTACCTGTACCTGTTAAGAATATGATTCCCTCCCCACTCACGGGTGTAGTCTAGGTCAGGGTAGGTCAATATGGCAACCAGCGTTATCAGTTCTCCTGAGATACCACCATTGTTGCATCTACATGCCAACGATGATACCCATTTGAACCTCGACTGGGCGTGGGTCTCATGATCGCACTAGACAAGACCTGACATCTCATCGGCGTCATGACTATCCACTCTATCCTAGGTATCCTATGTGTCAACTCTGGCCTGGGTATTGGGCCTTTTACCTCATAGAAACAACCCACCCAACCTGCAAACAGAGAAAATATGTGGCCCCCACGGGGACCCATAATATAGTCCAGAATGCGAGAAAATAAACATGATATGCGAGCAATAAATAGTCATGATATGCAAGCATAAAATAAATGAAGCGAAGTATAAGCAATATATAAGCACACCCAAAAAACAGACAAACAAACAAAGGCTAGGATCGACTCGCTAAATACGGACCCGCAATAGGTCTAACGTCCCCAGCAGAGTCGCCAGCTGTCGCACGCTCGCGAAAATATGAACAACAGAGTCGCCACTAACATATCTATCCCAAAGGGGGAAAGGAATATCAGAAAACCTGGAATACAGAAAGGATAAGAAAGAGGTCTTTCAACCAGAAATCAAGGTATGGGTAGTCGGTTACGCAAGGGGAAGGTGCTAGCACCCCTCACGCCCATCGTACTCGATGGTATCCACCTATGTTTGTTCTATTCTAAGGGTGTATAAATCTATAGCTTAATTACTAGGGGAATGCATGCAAATGAAAGAAAAGAAACATGGGGAAAATAAGGTTTATAAATAGTTGTGCTCGCCTAGGCCCCGCGACCTAATGCCTACGTATCCTTTTCAGGAATCAGAGCGCCGTAGTTCGGCTCAATATTTTTTGTTTGTTTTTGTGTTTTTTAGTTGAACAGTTACATTCGCACTCCGCTGCTCGACCTCTGGAGTCTTAAGCTGGGAATGGAGCGGAAATAACGTGTCCGATTAGGAGAAAGAATGCCCTGAAGGCACGAGAAAGAAGAGAGATGATTGGTTTGTGTTTTTTAGGTGTAATTCCATGATGGACAAAACCCACTACAAGGCTTCGCATCACTTCCTTACTTTGTTTAGGTCTGAGCCTTTATTAGATATTTTGAAGTGTTTTTTGTTAGGTGTCTTTTAAGGGAAATTAATTTGTGACTTGAATCATGCCTTAAAAGAGTTTTTTTGAATATTTAGAGAACGCACATCGAGGCCTACGCCACAATCGTTTCTCTAAATAGCGGTTAAGAAATACAAAGTTTTGAATATTTAGAGAATCCACATCGAGGCCTACGCCACAATCGTTTCTCTAAATAACGATTAAGAAATACACCGAGGCCTACGCCTTAATCATTTCACTTCCGCTAAGTGGGAAAGAACATACATCGGGGCCTACGCCCCAATCATTTCTTTCACTAAGTAGGAAAGAACATACATCGGGGCCTACGCCCCAATCATTTCTTTCCCACTAAAAAAAAAGGTATTAGCATGATTCGCGTCGTCCTTTATTAATGTTTTGAAGTTGAAAAGGAAAAGAAGAAAGAACTTAATCTAAAAATGATTCTAAGTCCTAAATTGTCCAGTTAAAGTCTACCTAAAATTATAGGATTTAAGGGAGAGGAGACTAAGCCTAAAATTGTGAAGATTATAGGTCCTAAAAATTAAGGGAGCAAACAAGTGAAATTACAAGTAAAAATCACAAGTAAACAATGGTACAAAATTACACACAAAATTGACTAAAAGAATGACTTGAAAATATAGCACAAAACATGAAAACAAATGGTTCAAAATATTGTACAAAATGAATTAAAAGATACTATTTATTTTCTATCATTTTTTATATGAGAACAAAGGGATTCTAATTAAGCAAAAAAAATAAAATGATTAGCCTAACAAAACTAATATTTTTTATTGATTATTCTTTATGACAAAATATGCATTAACGTCTAAAATTAGGAGAAAAATGGTGATTTTATTATTAAGAGAAAATGGTAAAAATCTAATTAAATCATAAATTCAATCAAATAACACAGGTGGCCTCAGGGGGTGTAAGTTGAATCATAGTGTTGTGAGTAGCAGGGGCGCATGGCCCAACCAGAATAGCCCAACAGAGTATAGTCTCTTTTTGTTATAGCAATTGATTTTTGTGGCCAAAAAGATGCAATGGGCCGTAGGGGGTGTGAGAAGCAGTAATTCGGTGAAGGCCCCGAAGCTTATTGTGTTTGATCCATAGCCAATACAACACATTGATTCAAATGTTGCAAATTATCCTAATGTTAATATTAGACTTAATTAATCAGATTAATTCAGATTTGATCACATTAATCTTATGCTAATCCACATTACTCTATAAACTTAATTTAAACTTTATATCAATAATATTAAACCAAATTAAGCCAAAATATTGAAAGAGGGATTTAGGGTTAGAGTGTGACCTTTGTAATGATCAGAGCGCTCTTTCTTCTCTTCCTTGTTCACACGGCGCACGAACAGCGGCCTCTTCGGCGAAATCGGCGAGCCTCGCTATGATAATCACACCACTCCGCCCTCGTCTCGTTCCCGTTCTCACTCTCGGGCTTTGATTCAACCTTCCTCTCAAATCTCTCTCTTATCCGTCCGCGATGAAGGTTGAAGAGCTTTGAAGGTCAAGATCGAAAAGCTGCAGTTTGTGATTCGATGTCCATTGCGAAGTTGTGAAGAGTGGATCCAAGAAGATTTGAGAAATGTGAAGATGATGATGGTTGCTGTGATTTTCTGCGGTGCAAAGATCGAGAGAGTATGATGAGGAGAGGTCGAAGTCCTTGTTACAGGTTTGTTGCGATTTCTCTTAAATCTCAATTTTGTTACCAATTTCTTCTTGCTGTTTCTGTTGAAGCTTGTTGAATTTTTGTTGGTTTTCTTGTTGCAGACTCTATGGTGAAGGAGTGGTTATAAAGAAGATGAATGGTGTGAGGTGAGAAAGATTCAGTTTGAAGGCTATGGAGAAGATAAGAGAGGCTGAAGGTGATGAAGATGGAAGATTGAAGATTTTTGGTAGAGAAGTTTATGGTGTATGAGAATGAATGAAGTTGCAGAGTCGTGAAGATTAAGAAATGGAAGTGAAGAAGAGATTGAAAGAAGTGATGATCGTGAAGAGAGGAAGAAATCGTGGAAGTGAAGTGAAGATGAAAATGTGAAAAATGGTGAAGAAACTTGAAGCTGAGTGAGGATCCAGTTATATAGAGTTCCAAGGTTAGTTACTCTTCTTCCATTTTCTGTTGAAATCCGTTCAATAAATCTGTTAGATGTTAGGATTCTGTTAGCTTTCTGTTTGTTAGTTACAGGGTGGTTGTAGGTTATGGAAGTTAGTTACGAAACCGTTTTGTTATCTGTTTGTTGTGAACTAGTGTGATAGTTAAAAGCTGAATTAGGGAGTTAATAGTAAATACAAGCAGTTAGTGTTAGTATGCTAATAATTGTTAGTGTAAAGTTGGATGTGTCATACCCTAATTTTTGACCCCCCTGAGATGACATATCTTCAGAATTTTTCATCAGGTCAAGACAAGTACCCAGAGCAGTCATTTCTCCATCTGGTACCTAATCGAGGATGCTCAAAGACAAGAAAGCTCAGGCAAAGGATCAATCAATACAAAGACTAGTCTTTAATACAATCATAGGGCTCAAAAACTTCATTTTTCTCATCTATGATTGATTAGACATCCAGTCATATGAGTACAGGTTTACTCAGGTCACCAGACTAGGGTTTTGAGCCTATCAAGGACTAAAATCAGGGATCACTTTTGGGAAACCCTAAAAAGCCCCAGGGAACCATTCAAAAACATCAATCATCTTCAAATAACTCATATGACAAGATCTACTGGACATCACACTTCAATTCAAAGTCTACAGTCATTATTTTCACATGGTCGACAAATTAGGGTTTTGACCTAATTCACCAAGATAGTTGACTTCTGATCAGGGCATGAATCCAAAACTCAAAGACATGATTCAAGAGTCTCTACTACCTCAATATAATCCATTTATATCATCCATTTGGGGAGAAGATCTTATTTCTACACAAAAGCCCAAAAATTCACTTTGTCAGGAAAAAGTCAACTGTGAAGGATCATCATTGACTTTTAAGGTTTTGGTCAAAAAAATGACTTTCAAAGATCAATATCATCAATATATGGATGTCAAAGTCATTTGGCCAAAGAAATTCAAAGAAATTCATCAAAGAGCGAAAAGTCGGGAATTAGGGTTTTTGAGGGCATGGTGAGATCTCAAAATTTCACCTACACAACTCAAAAAACTTCCAACATGAAAGTTGTAGATCTTGCAAAATAAAACAACATCTTACAAAGGAACTTTTTTCAAAAGATCAATCATTCATGAAGTTTTGGAAATTTTGAAGTTTAGGTCATAAACACTTAGAAATTTTTCTAAGTGTTTTAACCTAGTTTTCATCCAACTTTGGGCTCATTTTTCACAAATTTCCCAAAGGATTCTGAAGAAGACATAAACTAATGATTTAAAGTAGATGTTTAGGGCTTTCCAAATTGTGTTCAACCTTCTCAAAATTCAATGTGAGCTAAGAGTTATGCTTGTTCAAAGTTGGCCTCATGAAGTGAAATTATAGGTCATGCATCATTTTGGAACTTTGCAATTTTGTGCATTTTGCTTCACTAAGTGATGCTACACGACCTCTAATGCATCTGAAACCATACCATACATCAATTTCCATCATTGCATAAGGATTAGAGAAGATTCCCAAAAACAAAGGCATGTGATTATGTAATGATTGCATTTTTGAATTTATGACAAATTGGTGATTCATCAAAGGAATCTTCTCCCAACCAATTGGAGCTCATTTCTGCAGCCATTTGGTCCCCTAAGATCAAGCAAAACCGATGGCTAGGGAGTGGTATCAAAGAGCTCATCATTGCACTTGGAATATTCTTTGAATTCCTTCATGGCTAAGAAAGCAAATCAACTTCACAAAGGAAGCTCACTCCTCTGCAGCTATACTGATCCATTTGCCTATAAATACAGATGCATTCCTCATTCAAAAACAGACCAAAGCAACCATATTCCTTGCTTTCTCTTTCTCTCCTCTTGTTCATTGTTTTTCAAAGTTCTTTGGCAAGAAGAATCGATTTCTTCAAACCAGAGCTTATCTTTGGGAAGTGAGCATTCTAACATCTCAAGGGAGGTCATTTGAGGTGATCCAAGCACCTGGATCACTTCTGTAGGTGGAGGAACACCATTGTTGCTCTCACTTTGGAGCATTTGCAGTTGGAGGTCCATGGAGTGATTCAGAAGGTTTCAAGGCAAGCCAATCATCCAGACACACTCCTCAGGTCATAGTGAAGCTAACCAGATGGCTGCAGCTCATCTGTAACTCAGGATTCAACAACCTCCATGTCCACTTGAAGTTCAAATCGAGGGAGGTCCATAGAACAATTCAGAAGGATTCAGGCTACAATAAGCATCCAGTTAGCATCATTGAGTCTCAGGGAAGCTATTGAGATCATTCATTCAAGCCCAGGTGCTCTCAATCATCCTCACGACCTCCATTTTCAGAGGTAAGTTTCTGAACTTCACCTCTATAATTTAAGTACTCTTTGTGAAATAGCTCGATTCTATCTTGTTCAGCATCATCAGAGGATTGAAAACCCTCTATCATCATCCATTTATCTTTCAGTATAGTCATTTAATTTGATTTTGAAATTTTAGGGTTCTTCACGATTTCTGGTAAATTAGTTAGATGTAGTTAATATTAGTTTATGTTAGTTACATATTTAGAATCGTGAGTGAAATTAGAGCAAGTTTCGTGTTTACATCATGGCAAATGATTGAGAAATGAGTGAGTTCAGAAATTCAAATTCATAGAGCTTGAGGTTGAAGACGAAGATGGTGGTGGCGCGCAAAATTCAAATCTCAGGGCAGAGTTTATTTTATTTTGAGTGGTATGCGTTTTATTAATGACTAAACAACTTGCCCTAGTGGCCACACATGCGCCCTTAGTATCATCATGCCACAAGTCTGGGGTTCGAATCCCCCTCGCCCCAGACTTTTTGATTCTTTTATTTTTTAAGGATTTACAACTTGTTTTGAAATATGACCAAATGGAGGCAAGTCACTAACACTGAGCGCGCGTTGGCTCAGTGGTGTTGTTTTGGACTGGTGACCTCAAGGGCGTGGGTTCAAACCCTCCAAGGGCCAAAACTTATTTTTTAACACTAATTTCTTTCATTTCTCTTCACAACTTCACATATTTATTTAACCTATCAAAATAAATCATTTCCACTTCATTTTTCACACACTTTTTATTTAACATATCTATTTTGTGAATAATCAAAAAAATCATAAAAATATTATTTATTTCATGTATTTTTATTAGGTTTAAAATAGTATGTTTTAGGTGTTTTCTTAAATACTTGAATACATATTTTTCACTTTGTTTTAAATTAAATCACTTTGTAAATAATTCTATGATGAAACCCTAATTGTTTAGGTCTTAATTAAGTAAAAATCTTTATTTTTACTTTAATTAAGTTGACTTTTGTCAATTTTCAAAGCTGTTATCAGTCTCCGATTAAACGGATGATTAAGGTTTTCAAACAACAAAACCTTGTATCATTCAAAATCATTTTCAAATTGCTCTCATAACCAGTACTGTAAAGTACTGGGCCTCTAATAGAGTGTAAGTCCCAAAAACCTTCTCTTCTTAGCTTGTTTTAAAAACTGTATTTTCAAAATCCTCTTTCTGTTTTCAAAACATTCTTCTGGTATTTGAAGGGCATTATTCCCGGTGAAACTCTTCAGATACCTATGTGACCTTTGTCCATCTTCACTTCTTCTGTTTTCAAAAAAAACATTAACTGTTTATCATACATATTCAACTGTTATCAACAAAACAACAAAAATACTGTTGAGGCTTTGTACATACTTCTTCAATGGCCTCCACTCCATCCAGGTTAGGCTTTACAAGCTTTCAATTTACAGTCTTTATTTAAATTACTGTCAAATATAAACCATATATATATTAGTTTAGAACTACGTTTGAGTATAAACCTTAGGACGGTTAAACTATATATATATTATAGGAATATGACCTAGGATTGAGAATGTCTTCCCGGTGAAGGCTCTTTCCTAATTAGAGATCTGTAGTTCAAACCCCCAAGATGAATTATTCCCGGTGAAACATCTTGGCAAAAACCTTAGAATCCAAATAATAGGACACATCCACCCAAAGAGGAATTATTCCCGGTGAAACCTCTTACCCATTTGCTTAAAGCCAAAATAAGTTCAAAAACTACATAAGCTTTCTCTTGTGCTACAACAAGGACCCTCGACTAGCCTCCTCTTGGGCTTTGTACAAGGACCCACAGGCTTCTTAAAAGCATTTCCAGCTTCCTCTTGAGCTTGTATACAAGGACCCATCAGGTTTCTTATAAACATAGGAACAGGTCTTTAGTCACCTTTTAGCCTACCCTGGTGAGTTTCTTCCAATTTAAACCAGACTTTAAAACAAGCTAAGTTTGTCTCAATTTTGCATTGAGTACACTTTTTGGAATGAGAGACATGGACAGTCTCTGTCACCCTTATCTTCATCAATCTTCCTTAGCAGAGTCTAGGATCCATGTTTGGTCATCCTCAGCATTGAGTCAGCCTTCATCTTGGGCTTTAAACAAGAAGTCTCCACTAGATAATCTTTCTGCCAATCTTTTCATCCTTTAATAATTAATGGAGTGCTACCCAAATCATTCATTTCAATTAATCCCTGGAAAGGGTTAGCTTCCACACATTCTTTCATTTTCAATAAAAACCCCTGGAAAGGGTTAGCCTCCAACATCTGTCTAAAATGTCAAAATCCCTGGAAAGGGTTAGCTTCCACACATTCTTTCATTTTCAATAAAAACCCCTGGAAAGGGTTAGCCTCCAAAGTCAATTAATAAAAAGTCAAAAGAATAATTCCATTCTCTTAGGAGATAATTTCCCCAAAAGAGTCAAAACCCCTGGAAAGGGTCAGCCTCCAAAAACATGATAAAAGTCAGTCTTTTAATAGACAAATTCACCAGCTGAGTCAAAATCCCTGGAAAGGGTTAGCTTCCAAAGAAAAACAGTCTTTTTAATCTCCAGTAGAGTCAAAACCAACAAAAATAGTTAGCCTCAACCTTGGGCTTCATACAAGGCACCCAAACAATAAAACTCCCCTGTCAAGAGTCAGCCTCAACCTTGGGCATTGTACAAGGCAGATAATAGAGTCTCCCCAGTGAGTTCTTCATCACTCAGTAGCCACAACCTTGGGCTTTGTACAAGGCAGATAAACCATATCTTTCATGTGTCAAAGATTCCTAACACTTAGGATCTTTCCCCATATAGTCATCCATACTTAATTCATTTAAGAGTCCGCCACAACCTTGGGCTTTGTACAAGGCAGAAAATAACGTTTTCCCTAGCTAGAGTCAGCCACAACCTTGGGCTTTGTACAAGGCACATAAAATAGAGTCATTCAATTATCCTCCACAGTTAGCCACAACCTTGGGCTTTGTACAAGGCACACAAATAGAGTCTCCCTAAGTAGAGTCAGCCTCAATTCTGGGCTTCATACAGAACACAAAAATACCCTGTAATTAATCCTCAATGGAGTCATCTCCCAGAGTCAATAATATTAATTAATCAATCAAAAAGCCTCAAGCTTGGGCCTCATACAAGCCAGCTAAAGTCAAATCTTTTATACAGTAGATAGACATAGCTTATCTCTATAGAGAGATATTTTTACTACTCTACCACATTCAAACAAACATTACATTTCAATTTCAATTTTAATCAAGTCTCCCATTTAGGATTTTGAAAGGCATGAGCTGGCAGTAAAACCCAGACATGTGGTAACTTTCCCTAATTTGGATGAGCATCTTTCTTTCATTTAAGAGGCATTTGACTGGTATACTTGCACATACACAAGTAAGGTCCCCCTCTTGAATGAAATGAATTCAGTTATTCTGTCACTCTTTAAATGTTTGTGGTAGAATAGTACAAATACCTCTCTGTAGAGATAATTTCATGTCTCTTTACTGTAAACAGAGATTTAATTCCAAGCTTCAACCTTGAGCTTCAAGCAAGGCACCACAAAAAACAATTAATTTCCCTAGTTAGTTCCCCGAACTACATTAAGCTCTGACTTCCACTAGGGATATGTAGGCATGAGGTTCACAAGGAATCTCAGCGAGCTAATAAAATACCAAAAATAGTCAGTCTGTCTGTCTGTCTGTCTTTTCAAATCAAATCAATTCCTTCTCCTAACACAAAGGAGAAACTTTCCCAATCATTAGCAATAAACACAAACACAATGACACAGAGAAGGTTCCTGTAGAGTACTACAGATATGTAGGGTGTTTAAACACTTCCCTATGTATAACCGACCTCCCGGACTCCAGAATTTCTAGTCTAGGTGTAAATCCCCACACTTAGCAAACTCCTAGGGTTTAGTTGAGATCTTTTTTTCCCTTTCCTACTCGTAGGACAAATAAGAAAGTTCGTGTGATATCGTAGGAAGAACTGAAATAAAATTCATCCCACCACGGGCGCATTCTCCTTCCAAATTTCGCGTGAAGGGTCTAGCGTGCCGTCCTCCCAAGTGAAACGGGGAGGTAAAAGAAAACGACACCACAGAAAAATGGCGACTCTGCTGGGGATATAAGTGTTAAAAACCTTGGTTTTTCATCCAAACCAATGGTTGACCTGTTGCTGGTCCAGCCCCAATGAGGAATTAGGGATGCCAAATTCCCCCTCAAACAAGAGAGGTCCTGCCTAACCTCTGTGTCATATCATGTGTTTGTTGCATATATATTTGTTTATTTTGTTTATTCTGTATCGGGAAAGGGCTTGATTCCCCCTTGTGGTGAGAAATCCTATACCCGGATTTGAGTGCAACATAAGATAGGATGGAGGATGTCTTCCCGGTGAAGGCCCTCTAATCTTGGTTTCCAAGTCTACTCTTGGGATTTGCCTGGCTGGTTGTGATTAACTGCGCCACTGCATTCCGAGACTGATTTGTACCAGGAGGACCTAGAAACACATTAACCCCACTTAAAGCCTTTTTAGGACGTAGAGCGGTGATTACGGAAGTAATTGTCACGCAGATACTACACTCAGAGAAAACTCTCTTATAGATACCAATCAACGTATCTTTAAGGTTGAGCAAAAACTCTGAGATCCCTAGAACCCGTTCTACAGGTACAAAAATCCTTAACCTTAGTTTACCATTGGGGCGGGGATTGCGTTTTGACTTCATGACCACTATACCCTTCAACGCCATGTTTGTTTAAAACTCTTGTGTGTGCATTCATGCATTCATGCATCATTCATTAATAAACAACTAAAAACAAAAAAAGAGTCTTTTTCGAGTCGTTTTTCAAGGAAACTAAATAACGAACGTTTTGAACTTCATAGAAAGAGAGAAACGGAGAAAGGACTTAAGGATCTATACCATGGATTATGGGAGAAAGAGAGCTAGGAAATACACCTTCAAGACTCCCCAGGTCGAGGAACTGGGAAAGCTCGGAAAACTGGTGGTCAACCCCCAGGCTTTCAAGGAGAAGTATGGAAAACTTCTGCCTTTGCTCAATACCAACATGGTGGATGGGATCCTTCCCACCTTGGTACAGTTTTACGATCCCACGTATCACTGCTTCACCTTTCCAGATTATCAGCTCATGCCTACGTTGGAGGAGTACTCTCGTCTGATTGGAATACCCGTGTACGCGCAAGATCCGTACTCCGGTTTGGAAAAGAATCCTGACGACATCATCATTGCTGCAACTACTCCTTTGAACGTAGTCGACATCAGAACTCATATGGTGAGTAGAGGAGGAATTCAAGGATTGCCCTCCAAATTCCTGTTCGATCAAGCTCGGTACTTCGTCAGCATCCAAGATATGAGCGCTTTTGAGGAAGTCTTGGCTTTGCTTATCTACGGATTGTTTTTGTTTCCTAACATTAACGATTTCGTCGACATCAACGCAATTAAGATCTTCTTAATTGGAAATCCAGTTCCAACCTTGCTTGCGGATGCTTATCACTCTGTGCATTCAAGAAACCTGCAGCGAGGAGGATTAATCACATGCTGCGTACCGCTGTTATACGAATGGTTCGTTTCGCACTTACCAAAGTCTAGCACTTTCTGGAATATGAGGGATGGCCTTTACTGGTCACAGAAAATCATGTCTCTCACTCATACAGACATTGATTGGTGTAGTCCTGACAACGACGAAACCAAGATCACCTTCAGTTGCGGAAATTTCCCCAACGTACCCCTTATTGGAACTAAGGGAGGAATCAGTTACAATCCAGCCTTAGCCCGTCGTCAATACGGCTATCCCATGAAAAACATTCCAAGTAACATCCAATTGGAGGGTCTGTTCTTTAAGAACATCGACGATCATGGCAACATGCTGAAGAAGGAAATTGTCCAAGCCTGGCGTCTTGTTCACAGCAAAGGGAGAAGATTGTTAGGAAAACATCTTTGCATCTCCCTGGATCCTTACCTTCAATAGGTACGCGTCAGAGCATTCAAGCTCAGGATGCCATATCAACATCAAGAACCTATTCCCCTAAGGGAACCAATTTACCTTTTCTCCACCGATGTTGAAAAACTGCAAGCAGCATTAAACAAGGTATGCCAAGAAAGGAATGCTTGGAGGAACAAGTATCGAATTGTCAACACGGAAAATGTTGAGATTCAAAGCATCCTAAGAAGGAAGGATGAGTTACTGGAAGTACTCGATCGACAAGTGACACAAACGTCACTTTCTCATCATATCCCTCCTGCTTCCTGGATCATCGATCAGCTCACGTCAGAGAACGCTCAGCTCAAGAAACAGAAGAAGATGTTAGAACGTGAAGTCGGCTCTTCATCAAAGTTTTAGAGTCCTTTCTCTCAGTTTCTCTGTATTTCCATTTTCAAAGTGTGTAAAAACGGCGTTATCGCTTAATTAATAAAAGTTTGATGATTCATAACGTAATTATGGTGTTTCCTTGAAAAATAATAACTTAATTGCATATCATACATCGCTTTAGTCGTACGCACTGACACGAGAATTGTCGCGGATCTAATAGTCACTTTCCTTTCTCCAGAAAGAGAGGAGGAGAAGGAGGTGAACCAAGACTTTCAAGCTGTCTCATCCATACAACACTCGGTCAAGTCGCAAGAAAAGAATGGAAGACTTTGAGCAAGAGAATGAAGAACTCAGAGAAGAGATTAATACTCTCAAAGGTACTGTTGAAAGACTCAATAGTATGGTAGAAGCCCTGGTAGTTGCACAGAATCGACCAACGCCAGAAGAACCCCAAAGGACTGTGGTTTCCGAGATTGTTTCTACTCCTATTCCTCAGTATACCATGCCGCCTGATCGACCTTGGGGCATGCCGTATAACTTTACTCCAGAAGGGTACATACCTCCAGCTTCTGAAGCTCCAAAAGTCACCATGGATATGCGTCCACCAGAGGGTTACAAACCTCTGGAAATTGAAGTTCCAAGAGCAACGGCAATGGGTTTCGCACAACAGAATGCTGAGATTCCAAGATCTACTGTCATGGCTTCTCCACAGCCCATTATGCATACTTTTCCCCCGCAAGGCGGACAAGTATATCATCACGCTCCCAGTGAGGACGCTGGCGTGTATGAAAGATTGGACGAGTTCCAAGAACAGTTTCTGCAAATGCAGAAGGAACTCAAGACTCTCCGAGGACAAGATCTATTTGGAAAGAATGCTGCAGACCTCTGTCTAGTTCCAAATGTTAAGATTCCTCACAAATTCAAAGTACCAGAATTCGAGAAGTACAAAGGGAATTCATGCCCACAAAGTCATCTTGTGATGTATGCTCGAAGAATGTCAACTCAGACTGATAATCAACAATTGCTCATTCATTATTTTCAAGACAGCCTAACTGGTGCTGCACTCAAATGGTACATGAACTTGGACAGTTCAGAGATTCGTACTTTTCGAGACCTCGGAGAGGCCTTCGTCAAACAGTATAAGTACAATCTGGACATGGCTCCCGACAGAGATCAACTCCGGGCCATGACTCAAAAGGATAGAGAAAGCTTCAAGGAATACGCTCAGAGATGGCGTGAAGTTGCTGCTCAAATTTGTCCACCACTTGAAGAGAAAGAAATGACAAAAATCTATCTCAAAACTTTGAGTCCATTTTACTACGGACGAATGGTTGCAAGTGCACCAAGTGATTTTACTGAGATGGTAAACATGGGTGTGCGTTTAGAAGAAGCAGTTCGAGAAGGACGCTTGAACAAAGAACCAGAATCTTCTATTGGTCCAAGGAAGTATGGAAATACTTTCCAGAAGAAAAAGGATCAAGATGTCAGCAATGTCTTGCACAAAATCAAGAAGAAATTCCAACCTCAAGTTGCAACAATAACTCCGGTTGTTAACTCAGCGCCAGCTTATCAACCTCAGGTTTCGCAACAACAAACTCAACAAAGGTCGCAGCAACCTCAGCAGCAGGTTCGACCTCCAAATTACAACAATCGGGCTCCAAGGTATCCTGCCTTTGACCCCGTACCAATGCCGTATGCAGAATTGTTTCCAACATTACTGGCAAAAGGACTCATTCAGACAAGGAGTCCTCCAAATCCTACAAACAGTTCCTCACCATGGTATAAGGCTGACCAATCTTGTCCCTATCATCAGGGGGCACCAGGTCACAATATTGAGAACTGTTTCTCTTTCAAGATTGACGTCCAACGATTAGTGAAGAGCGGAATGCTATCCTTCAAAGATACTAATCCAAACGTCCAAGCAAATCCTTTGCCGCAGCACAAAGAAGCTTCAGTAAATCTGATAGACCAACACCCCAATGTCATTCAAATCCACGACATTCGTCAGATAGGGGAAAATCTTGTCAAGATGCACGCTAAACAAGCTGGGTACGGTCATGTACCACCTCACAACTACTTCACATGCGAAATTTGTCCAAAGAATAATCAAGGATGTGCCGTAGTTCAAGCTGCATTACAAGAACAAATGGACTTGGGATGGATTCAACATATCCGAGTCAGAACTGAACATGACATCAACATGGTTCAAGGATGTCCAGGAGAATACAAAATCTACAAAGTTGAAGACCTTGAAGGATCGGTAGTCAGGTTCCACAAAACTTTAAATGGACTTGCCTACTTTGGAACAGATTTCCACGCTTACAGTAGATGCAGAATCTGCCGAAGAGATTCACAAGGATGTTTGCGTGTTCGCAACGATATTCAAAAGCTGATGGATGACAATACCATTACTGTTCTTGCCAACAGAGAAGATGATGAAGTCTTTACCGTATCTCCTCAAATTAATCAAGTTGAACCTATGCAAGTCAAGTATGACAGCAGGAAGATAGCAGTTGCACCACTAGTCATCTACTTACCAGGTCCTGTACCGTATGAGTCCAGCAAGGCTATACCATACAAGTACAACGCTACATTCATTGAAAATGGTAAGGAAATACCATTACCGTCTGTTGTCAACATTGCTGATGTTAGTCGAGTCACCAGAAGTGGACGAGTCTTCAACAGAACAACAGAAAATGTGGAGAAACCTTCGGAGGAAGTACCACATAGGCAAGACAATAATCCGACCAATGCTGTTCAAGCGAAAGAAAATGATGAGATCTTGAAGTTAATCCAGAGGAGTGAATACAACATTGTAGAACAATTACTACATACTCCATCTAGGATTTCTGTTCTTTCCCTGCTATTGAGTTCTGAAGCTCATAGGGAAGCTCTACAGAAAGTTTTGGAACAAGCTTTCGTAGAACCAAGTGTTACTATAAGCCAATTCAACAACATCATTGCCAACATCTCCGCCGGAACTAGCCTTAGTTTCTGTGACGAAGATCTTCCTGAAGAAGGAGTGGACCACAATCTTCCACTTCACATCTCAGTTGGCTGCATGGGTGATACACTCACAGGAGTCCTAATAGACAATGGATCCTCTCTCAACGTCATGCCTAAATCAACATTATCAAGATTATCTTTCGAAGATTACCCTCTAAGAAAAAGTCATGTCATCGTCAAAGCATTTGATGGATCAAGGAAGTCAGTTTTTGGAGAAGTGGATCTTCCCATAACTATTGGACCTCAGACGTTCAAAATCACTTTCCAAGTTATGGATATTCCAGCACAATACAGTTGTTTGCTAGGTCGCCCATGGATTCATGAGGCTGGGGCAATTACTTCAACACTTCATCAGAAACTGAAGTTCATAAGAAATGACAAATTGGTAACCGTATGTGGAGAACGAGCTCTGATCGTCAGCAACCTGTCATCATTCTCCGACATAGAACCAAAAGAAGTTGTTGGAACTAAATTCCAAGCACTTTCCTTAGACAAAGGAAAGGAGAAAGCAGCGTCTATCTCTTCATACAAAGATGCAATCCAAGTTGTAAAGGATGGCACAACCAGTGGTTGGGGGCACATTAATATTCCTACCAACAACAAGAACAGAACGGGAATTGGATTCTTTCCGACATCATCAAAAGCTATCCCAGGGATTGAGGTAGTTCTCCCAATTCAAGAAACTTTCTGCAGTGGAGGTTTTCTTCAACCTGTTCAACAAACAGTCAATATCATCGATACAGAAAGCACCGATGAAGAGGAATGGTTATCCTATCTCAACAAAGCAGGATATATCTCCCTATCAGAGTCTGAACCACTTTGCTGTTATCCGACTAAGGGATCTGAAAATAAGACTCAACCAAGCAGTGATGAAGTTACTGACAGCTTCACCACCAGAAGTCATGGTTCATCAGAAGAAGTTCCTCCTATCCCCGAAGAAACTTGGGATACATTAGGAGAACCAAGCGGAAAATTCGACTACATGGTGAAATACTCCGCTCCTGAAAGTTCAAGAATCTCTCTTGAAGATATTGTTCCAACTGGATGGAACAGTGATTTTGAGTACCTCTCTCAGCCAAAAGAGATGTATAACCCTTGCTATTCATCGTCAGCATCTCGTGAAGTCATCATTGAGGATTATATCCCCAAGTCACCTTCCGAGGCTAAGGATCTAGAGTTCACATATCTAGTCAATGCCATCTTGGGAGAAGTGCAAGACCAAAATACAGAAGAGGACGATCTCGAAAGTGTCTCCGACAACGAGTCTCTCCATTCAGAAGATTGGAAGTTTCCTCAAAAGAAAGTCCGACATACTCCACTTGGAAATGGGTATGCTCACACCGCTCAGTCTGCTGAAGTAGAAGAAGATCGTCTGAGTGTTGCAAAGACAGTGGTTGGTAAATCAAGACCTACCACAGGCCAGCTTAAGCCTAAGGTTCCAGATTACTTAGTGCACAATGGGGTTCGCCACTATTGGACAGCTGTTGAAGTTTCAACTGTTGTTCGCACTCCTAAGTAGGAACTTTCACCGTTTATTTTGTCCTCTCACCATAGCCCAGGGTGAAGAGATGTTTCATAGGGCTTTGCATTTTACTATTTCTTAGTTAAATGTCCCTCTTTGCTTCGCCCAAAGCAATAGAGTTTTGTTTTATAGGGTCTTTGTTTCAAGAAATGACTGTCCATAAATAAAAATGTCATTCTGTTCCTTCGTTTAGTTTTTCCTTTTCTTTTTTCGGAAATTGGTAATCCTAAAAAACACCCTAAAAAACATCAAAATTATTAACTGCATACACCGAGTCTTCCCTCGTTGTCTAAATAAAACTTATCACACATATGCAGATTAATCATAAAATACCCCGTTGAAACGTGCGATCGTATGACTTCTCCAAGCTTTGAGTTTCCTGTATTCGAGGCAGAGGAAGAAGAAGACGAAGAAATATCAAAGGAAATTTCACGGTTACTTCAACAAAAGGAAGAGGCCATTCAGCCATACAATGAGCCTCTAGAGATCATTAACCTTGGTTCCGATGGAAACAGAAAAGAGGTTAAGATTGGAGCTTCACTCAGTTCAGAGATCAGAGAGAGTTTGATACAGCTACTCAAAGAATTCTCAGATGTCTTCGCTTGGTCTTATCAAGATATGCCAGGGTTGGATACCAGTATAGTGGAGCATCACTTGCCATTAAAAGCAGAATGTCCTCCGGTCAAGCAAAAATTGAGAAGAACTCATCCGGAGATGGCCATGAAAATCAAAGAGGAAGTTCAAAAGCAGATCAACGCAGGTTTCCTCGTCACTTCAGAATACCCTCAGTGGTTAGCTAACATTGTTCCCGTTCCTAAGAAAGACGGAAAAGTCCGCATGTGCGTCGACTACAGAGATTTGAACAAAGCTAGCCCTAAGGATGATTTTCCTTTACCACATATTGATATGTTGGTAGACAGTACAGCAAAATCCAAAGTTTTCTCATTCATGGACGGATTTTCAGGATACAACCAAATCAAAATGGCACCTGAAGACATGGAAAAAACAGCTTTCATCACCCCCTGGGGCACGTTCTGCTATCGTGTTATGCCTTTTGGACTAAAGAACGCAGGGGCAACTTATCAAAGAGCCATGACTACACTTTTCCACGACATGATGCATAAGGAAGTGGAAGTCTATGTGGACGACATGATTGCCAAATCAGAAAATGAAGAAGATCACATACAGAATCTGACAAAGTTATTTCAACGCTTACGGAAGTTTCAGCTTCGCCTGAACCCCAACAAGTGTACCTTTGGCGTCTATTCAGGAAAACTCCTTGGTTTCATTGTCAGCAAACGAGGAATTGAAGTAGATCCAGACAAAGTCAAGGCAATTCAAGAAATGCCTTCACCCAGAACCGAGAAACAAGTTAGAGGATTTCTTGGACGTCTGAATTACATTTCGAGATTCATATATCTCATGACAGCAACTTGTGCTCCTATTTTCAAACTTCTACGGAAAAATCAAAGTTGCGTCTGGACAGACGATTGTCAGAAAGCGTTCGACAGCATTAAGGAATATCTGCTCGAACCACCCATCTTGTCTCCTCCAGTGGAAGGAAGACCTTTGATAATGTACTTAACCGTCTTAGAAGACTCCATGGGTTGTGTCCTTGGACAGCAAGACGAGACAAAGAGAAAAGAGCATGCCATCTACTACCTGAGCAAGAAATTCACTGACTGTGAATCCCGCTACTCCATGCTCGAGAAGACGTGTTGTGCTTTGGCCTGGGCTGCCAAGCGTCTCCGCCAGTACATGATTCGACATACTACTTGTTTGATCTCTCATATGGATCCAATCAAGTACATCTTTGAGAAGCCTGCTTTAACCGGGAGGATTGCCCGTTGGCAGATGTTGTTATCAGAATATGACATTGAGTATCACGCATGGAAAGCCGTGAAAGGAAGCATTCTAGCTGAGCACCTGGCTCACCACCCACTCAATGGTCATGAATCAACCAGTTTCGACTTTCCGGACGAGGACGTCATGTACCTCAAGATGAAAGATTACGACGAGCCACTACCAGACGAAGGACCCGAGATAGGATCCCAGTGGGGTTTAATCTTTGACGGAGCTGTCAATGCTTATGGACAAGGAATTGGGGCAATCATTGTTACACCTCAGGGTACCCATATTCCGTTTACTGCCAGATTAACTTTCAAATGCACAAACAATGAGGCCGAATATGAAGCTTGCATCATGGGTCTCAAAGAAGCCACGGATCTAAGAATCAAACACTTGGATGTATATGGAGATTCTGCTTTGGTCATCAATCAAATCAAAGGAGAATGGGAAACACGCCAACCAGGGCTAATTCCTTACAAAGACTACGCGAGAAGATTGTTACCATTCTTCGACAGGGTAGATTTTCATCACATTCCTCGTGAAGAAAACAATTTGGCTGATGCATTAGCCACACTCTCTTCCATGATTAGGATAAATCATTGGAATGACATTCCTCGGATCGATGTTATGCGCCTGGATAGGCCCGCTCATGTTTTCACAGTAGAAGCAATCATCGACGACAAACCGTGGTATCACGACGTCAAGAACTTTCTTCAAAAGCAAGAGTACCCTTTTGGGGCGTCAAAGAAAGATAGAAAGACTTTGAGAAAGTTAGCTTGTAGATTCTTCTTGAATGAAGATGTTCTGTACAAGAGAAACTTCGACATGGTTCTGCTCAGATGCGTTGACAGAAAAGAAGCAGAAATACTCATGAGAGAGATACATGAAGGTTCCTTTGGTACTCATACCAATGGACATACCATGACAAGGAAAATACTGAGAGCAGGATATTATTGGCTGACGATGGAGTCAGATTGCTACCAGTACGCAAAGAGGTGTCACAAATGCCAGATCTACGCCGATAGAATTCATGTGCCACCATCTCTGCTCAACATACTCTCTTCCCCTTGGCCTTTCTCCATGTGGGGAATCGACATGATTGGAATGATCGAACCAAAAGCGTCGAACGGACATCGCTTCATCTTGGTAGCCATAGACTATTTCACCAAATGGGTTGAAGCAGCTTCATATGCAAACGTTACAAGACAAGTTGTCGTCAGGTTTATCAAGAATCACATCATCTGTCGCTACGGCATTCCTAGCAAGATAATCACTGACAATGGGTCAAATTTGAATAACAAAATGATGAAGGAGCTTTGTGAAGAATTCAAGATCGAACATCACAACTCATCTCCTTACAGACCAAAGATGAATGGAGCTGTAGAAGCAGCTAACAAAAACATCAAGAAAATCATTCAGAAGATGGTCATTACTTACAAAGATTGGCATGAAATGCTCCCGTATGCTCTTCACGGTTACCGTACATCAGTACGTACTTCGACTGGAGCAACTCCTTTCTCCCTTGTATATGGCATGGAGGCAGTCCTACCTATAGAGGTTGAAATCCCATCAATGAGAGTCTTGATGGAGGCAAAATTAACAGAAGCCGAGTGGTGTCAAAGCAGATTCGATGAATTGAACTTAATCGAAGAAAAGCGCATGACAGCTTTATGCCACGGACAGCTATATCAACAAAGAATGAAGAAAGCTTTCGACAAAAAGGTTCGACCTCGCACAATCAAAGAAGGCGACCTTGTACTCAAAAAGATTCAACCTTTTCTCACAGATTCGAGAGGGAAATGGACTCCCAATTATGACGGCCCCTACGTGGTCAAGAGAGCTTTCTCAGGAGGAGCCTTAATACTCACGACTATGGATGGAGAAGAATTCACCCGTCCTGTGAACGTCGACGCAGTCAAGAAATACTTCGCCTAAATAATCAAAAGAACAGCTCGCTAAGTTGAAAACTCGCAAAGAGCGGCTTAGGCAAAAAAGAGCGTCTCGATGAATCGAAAACCCGAAAGGGCGATTCAGGCAAAAGTTAGAGACATAAAAAAAATATATAATCAATCCCGGTAAACTTAAAACCCGAAAGGGGTAGTTTACGCAAAAGTTAGGGATATATGGCAAGTAACTGTGTTCAGGACAAACTTGATCATTCAAAAATCCATAGCGGAGTATTCATCAGCAGCAGGTCATCTTCTACGAAGCACGAATACAGCGCAACTCGGAGTGGAAGGGAGAGATAACGGTTGTCACGTTTCATCGTAGCCCTTTTCCCAAAAATTACCAATTTCCAACTTTGTAAATACTCCATGGAATCAAGCATTTGGCTGATTACCATTCCATATATAATAATTTGAGCCTTGTGCTTTTCCTTTGCAATCTAGTCTTATTCAGTTTCTTGAAATGCATTTTAAATTTAAACAGTCATTTTCTTGAAACAAATGTTTTCATAAAATAAAAATGAATTTACTTGCAAAAATAAAGGTGAAAGTTCTTTTTAAGGCTTACAAACAATAGGAAGAATGCAAACAGTTGCTCCGAGAATGGGTGAGACTCCGGGAACCAAGATTTCCCCAGGAGGTCGCTTTGTGAACATCTCCCGATGACGGATCTTCACTTCAATTCATATTACTCATTTCGAACAGCGGACAACTGATAACCAGATATTCCCGAGAGAGTTCGAACTCCAAGAAGAGGACATCTTCTGATCCACAAGAATTCAAGTCGTATCATTAGGATTTTCCATCCGCGACAATTCTATTCACATTCACTTTACATTTTATAATTGTCATAATATTCATGCATACATTACATCACAACTGCATAGTCAAATTAGGCTTTTAATCATGAGAATGCCCGAGTCATGAGGGCATGAACTCAAGTTTCCCCTGCAAATCCTGGAGAAACTTTTTCTTTCAGAGACAACTATCCATGTAGAAAGATTTCCCCAAGTAAGTCAATAGATGGTATTCTCCATCAAAGAGATAGTTTGTTCACTTTTGGAATTCCTCAGCCGAGAATCTCCTGCAGAGCGACATTCGACAGTCTTCTTCAGGTAAGATAGTCTGCTTCACATTCCGGAACTCCCTACAGGTCTGGTATTTCCCCAGCAGGGTCAAGAGGTGCCATTTCTTGTCAAGGGAAAATTCAGAATCTCCCAGCAGATCGACAAATGATTCCCTAGCGGAGTCAGCAAATGATAGTCTTCATCCAGAAGATAGTCCAGATTCCCCAACAAAGTCAGCGAATGGCAGTCTCTTTCAGCAGAAGACAGTTTGCTCACTTTCTACCCCAACAAAGTCAGCGAATGGCAGTCTCTTTCAGCAGAAGACAGTTTGCTCACTTTCTATCACAAACAAAGTCAGCAAATGGCAGTCTCTTTCAGCAGAAGACAGTTTGCTCATTTTCTTTCATGACAAGGGTCGATAAATGGCAATCTTCCCCGGCAGAAGACAGTTTGTTCCCCTAGCAATTGGCAAATGGCAGTCTTTTCCCAAGAAAAGACAGTTTGTCTGTTAAATACTCAAGAGATCGACAAATGGCAGTTTCTTCGAACAGTTTGTCTGTTTCTGGGATGTTTAACTCCCCACAGAGTCAATGAATGGCAGTTTTCCTCTTAGGAAAACAGTTCGTTGATTCCCCCAGGCATCAGTTGACGAATGGCAGTTTTCACCCCGAAAACAGTTCGTCCGCCTTTAAACAAAGTCATTAGCCCCTCAAAAGATCATGAGGCCATATGACATTCTTTCAAAGACGTCAAGTCAAAAAGGAAGATGGTGAAGTTTCTTTACAACCGTCAAATGGCATCTTATCTCCAAGCGCTGATAAGAAGTTTGACGAGGAAACAAACCCTTGAAGTTTCTTTACAGCCGTCAAATGGCATCTTATCTCCAAGCGCTGATAAGAAGTTTGACGAGGAAACAAACCCTTGAAGTTTCTTTACTACCATCAAATGGCGTCTCGTCTCCAAGTGCTGATGAGAAGTTTGATGAGGAAACAAACCTTTGGAGATTTTCTCTTTATCTGAGATATTGTCCAAACGCAACCGAGACCAGTTTCGAGATATGGACATCCGAAACGAGGAAAGGTTGTTTACCTTTTTCTGAGTATCAGCACTTAGTTAAAGAAGATGGATTGCGCATCCTACATTACCATCCATTCACCAGAATCTACATCAAGTATTTCTGCAGGATTTTGTCTCCTCATCCCCCGCCAAGCGCGACAACGGGATCAAGTCATGCAAAGACTATGTCAGTTACAACATCTCAGGAGCGCCCAAAATTCGGGCATTCTTTGATATTTAAGTCTCTTTTACGCAGGAGAGATCGAGATCTCAATCTCTCTCCCTCCAGATAAAAGAAACTTAAATAGGGGCATCTGTCATACCCTAATTTTTGACCCCCCTGAGATGACATATCTTCAGGATTTTTCATCAGGTCAAGACAAGTACCCAGAGCAGTCATTTCTCCATCTGGTACCTAATCGAGGATGCTCAAAGACAAGAAAGCTCAGGCAAAGGATCAATCAATACAAAGACTAGTCTTTAATACAATCATAGGGCTCAAAAACTTCATTTTTCTCATCTATGATTGATTAGACATCCAGTCATATGAGTACAGGTTTACTCAGGTCACCAGACTAGGGTTTTGAGCCTATCAAGGACTAAAATCAGGGATCACTTTTGGGAAACCCTAAAAAGCCCCAGGGAACCATTCAAAAACATCAATCATCTTCAAATAACTCATATGACAAGATCTACTGGACATCACACTTCAATTCAAAGTCTACAGTCATTATTTTCACATGGTCGACAAATTAGGGTTTTGACCTAATTCACCAAGATAGTTGACTTCTGATCAGGGCATGAATCCAAAACTCAAAGACATGATTCAAGAGTCTCTACTACCTCAATATAATCCATTTATATCATCCATTTGGGGAGAAGATCTTATTTCTACACAAAAGCCCAAAAATTCACTTTGTCAGGAAAAAGTCAACTGTGAAGGATCATCATTGACTTTTAAGGTTTTGGTCAAAAAAATGACTTTCAAAGATCAATATCATCAATATATGGATGTCAAAGTCATTTGGCCAAAGAAATTCAAAGAAATTCATCAAAGAGCGAAAAGTCGGGAATTAGGGTTTTTGAGGGCATGGTGAGATCTCAAAATTTCACCTACACAACTCAAAAAACTTCCAACATGAAAGTTGTAGATCTTGCAAAATAAAACAACATCTTACAAAGGAACTTTTTTCAAAAGATCAATCATTCATGAAGTTTTGGAAATTTTGAAGTTTAGGTCATAAACACTTAGAAATTTTTCTAAGTGTTTTAACCTAGTTTTCATCCAACTTTGGGCTCATTTTTCACAAATTTCCCAAAGGATTCTGAAGAAGACATAAACTAATGATTTAAAGTAGATGTTTAGGGCTTTCCAAATTGAGTTCAACCTTCTCAAAATTCAATGTGAGCTAAGAGTTATGCTTGTTCAAAGTTGGCCTCATGAAGTGAAATTATAGGTCATGCATCATTTTGGAACTTTGCAATTTTGTGCATTTTGCTTCACTAAGTGATGCTACACAACCTCTAATGCATCTGAAACCATACCATACATCAATTTCCATCATTGCATAAGGATTAGAGAAGATTCCCAAAAACAAAGGCATGTGATTATGTAATGATTGCATTTTTGAATTTATGACAAATTGGTGATTCATCAAAGGAATCTTCTCCCAACCAATTGGAGCTCATTTCTGCAGCCATTTGGTCCCCTAAGATCAAGCAAAACCGATGGCTAGGGAGTGGTATCAAAGAGCTCATCATTGCACTTGGAATATTCTTTGAATTCCTTCATGGCTAAGAAAGCAAATCAACTTCACTAAGGAAGCTCACTCCTCTGCATCTATACTGATCCATTTGCCTATAAATACAGATGCATTCCTCATTCAAAAACAGACCAAAGCAACCATATTCCTTGCTTTCTCTTTCTCTCCTCTTGTTCATTGTTTTTCAAAGTTCTTTGGCAAGAAGAATCGATTTCTTCAAACCAGAGCTTATCTTTGGGAAGTGAGCATTCTAACATCTCAAGGGAGGTCATTTGAGGTGATCCAAGCACCTGGATCACTTCTGTAGGTGGAGGAACACCATTGTTGCTCTCACTTTGGAGCATTTGCAGTTGGAGGTCCATGGAGTGATTCAGAAGGTTTCAAGGCAAGCCAATCATCCAGACACACTCCTCAGGTCATAGTGAAGCTAACCAGATGGCTGCAGCTCATCTGTAACTCAGGATTCAACAACCTCCATGTCCACTTGAAGTTCAAATCGAGGGAGGTCCATAGAACAATTCAGAAGGATTCAGGCTACAATAAGCATCCAGTTAGCATCATTGAGTCTCAGGGAAGCTATTGAGATCATTCATTCAAGCCCAGGTGCTCTCAATCATCCTCACGACCTCCATTTTCAGAGGTAAGTTTCTGAACTTCACCTCTATAATTTAAGTACTCTTTGTGAAATAGCTCGATTCTATCTTGTTCAGCATCATCAGAGGATTGAAAACCCTCTATCATCATCCATTTATCTTTCAGTATAGTCATTTAATTTGATTTTGAAATTTTAGGGTTCTTCACGATTTCTGGTAAATTAGTTAGATGTAGTTAATATTAGTTTATGTTAGTTACATATTTAGAATCGTGAGTGAAATTAGAGCAAGTTTTGTGTTTACATCATGGCAAATGATTGAGAAATGAGTGAGTTCAGAAATTCAAATTCATAGAGCTTGAGGTTGAAGACGAAGATGGTGGTGGCGCGCAAAATTCAAATCTCAGGGCAGAGTTTATTTTATTTTGAGTGGTATGCGTTTTATTAATGACTAAACAACTTGCCCTAGTGGCCACACATGCGCCCTTAGTATCATCATGCCACAAGTCTGGGGTTCGAATCCCCCTCGCCCCAGACTTTTTGATTCTTTTATTTTTTAAGGATTTACAACTTGTTTTGAAATATGACCAAATGGAGGCAAGTCACTAACACTGAGCGCGCGTTGGCTCAGTGGTGTTGTTTTGGACTGGTGACCTCAAGGGCGTGGGTTCAAACCCTCCAAGGGCCAAAACTTATTTTTTAACACTAATTTCTTTCATTTCTCTTCACAACTTCACATATTTATTTAACCTATCAAAATAAATCATTTCCACTTCATTTTTCACACACTTTTTATTTAACATATCTATTTTGTGAATAATCAAAAAAATCATAAAAATATTATTTATTTCATGTATTTTTATTAGGTTTAAAATAGTATGTTTTAGGTGTTTTCTTAAATACTTGAATAGATATTTTTCACTTTGTTTTAAATTAAATCACTTTGTAAATAATTCTATGATGAAACCCTAATTGTTTAGGTCTTAATTAAGTAAAAATCTTTATTTTTACTTTAATTAAGTTGACTTTTGTCAATTTTCAAAGCTGTTATCAGTCTCCGATTAAACGGATGATTAAGGTTTTCAAACAACAAAACCTTGTATCATTCAAAATCATTTTCAAATTGCTCTCATAACCAGTACTGTAAAGTACTGGGCCTCTAATAGAGTGTAAGTCCCAAAAACCTTCTCTTCTTAGCTTGTTTTAAAAACTGTATTTTCAAAATCCTCTTTCTGTTTTCAAAACATTCTTCTGGTATTTGAAGGGCATTATTCCCGGTGAAACTCTTCAGATACCTATGTGACCTTTGTCCATCTTCACTTCTTCTGTTTTCAAAAAAAACATTAACTGTTTATCATACATATTCAACTGTTATCAACAAAACAACAAAAATACTGTTGAGGCTTTGTACATACTTCTTCAATGGCCTCCACTCCATCCAGGTTAGGCTTTACAAGCTTTCAATTTACAGTCTTTATTTAAATTACTGTCAAATATAAACCATATATATATTAGTTTAGAACTACGTTTGAGTATAAACCTTAGGACAGTTAAACTATATATATATTATAGGAATATGACCTAGGATTGAGAATGTCTTCCCGGTGAAGGCTCTTTCCTAATTAGAGATCTGTAGTTCAAACCCCCAAGATGAATTATTCCCGGTGAAACATCTTGGCAAAAACCTTAGAATCCAAATAATAGGACACATCCACCCAAAGAGGAATTATTCCCGGTGAAACCTCTTACCCATTTGCTTAAAGCCAAAATAAGTTCAAAAACTACATAAGCTTTCTCTTGTGCTACAACAAGGACCCTCGACTAGCCTCCTCTTGGGCTTTGTACAAGGACCCACAGGCTTCTTAAAAGCATTTCCAGCTTCCTCTTGAGCTTGTATACAAGGACCCATCAGGTTTCTTATAAACATAGGAACAGGTCTTTAGTCACCTTTTAGCCTACCCTGGTGAGTTTCTTCCAATTTAAACCAGACTTTAAAACAAGCTAAGTTTGTCTCAATTTTGCATTGAGTACACTTTTTGGAATGAGAGACATGGACAGTCTCTGTCACCCTTATCTTCATCAATCTTCCTTAGCAGAGTCTAGGATCCATGTTTGGTCATCCTCAGCATCGAGTCAGCCTTCATCTTGGGCTTTAAACAAGAAGTCTCCACTAGATAATCTTTCTGCCAATCTTTTCATCCTTTAATAATTAATGGAGTGCTACCCAAATCATTCATTTCAATTAATCCCTGGAAAGGGTTAGCTTCCACACATTCTTTCATTTTCAATAAAAACCCCTGGAAAGGGTTAGCCTCCAACATCTGTCTAAAATGTCAAAATCCCTGTAAAGGGTTAGCTTCCACACATTCTTTCATTTTCAATAAAAACCCCTGGAAAGGGTTAGCCTCCAAAGTCAATTAATAAAAAGTCAAAAGAATAATTCCATTCTCTTAGGAGATAATTTCCCCAAAAGAGTCAAAACCCCTGGAAAGGGTCAGCCTCCAAAAACATGATAAAAGTCAGTCTTTTAATAGACAAATTCACCAGCTGAGTCAAAATCCCTGGAAAGGGTTAGCTTCCAAAGAAAAACAGTCTTTTTAATCTCCAGTAGAGTCAAAACCAACAAAAATAGTTAGCCTCAACCTTGGGCTTCATACAAGGCACCCAAACAATAAAACTCCCCTGTCAAGAGTCAGCCTCAACCTTGGGCATTGTACAAGGAAGATAATAGAGTCTCCCCAGTGAGTTCTTCATCACTCAGTAGCCACAACCTTGGGCTTTGTACAAGGCAGATAAACCATATCTTTCATGTGTCAAAGATTCCTAACACTTAGGATCTTTCCCCATATAGTCATCCATACTTAATTCATTTAAGAGTCCGCCACAACCTTGGGCTTTGTACAAGGCAGAAAATAACGTTTTCCCTAGCTAGAGTCAGCCACAACCTTGGGCTTTGTACAAGGCACATAAAATAGAGTCATTCAATTATCCTCCACAGTTAGCCACAACCTTGGGCTTTGTACAAGGCACACAAATAGAGTCTCCCTAAGTAGAGTCAGCCTCAATTCTGGGCTTCATACAGAACACAAAAATACCCTGTAATTAATCCTCAATGGAGTCATCTCCCAGAGTCAATAATATTAATTAATCAATCAAAAAGCCTCAAGCTTGGGCCTCATACAAGCCAGCTAAAGTCAAATCTTTTATACAGTAGATAGACATAGCTTATCTCTATAGAGAGATATTTTTACTACTCTACCACATTCAAACAAACATTACATTTCAATTTCAATTTTAATCAAGTCTCCCATTTAGGATTTTGAAAGGCATGAGCTGGCAGTAAAACCCAGACATGTGGTAACTTTCCCTAATTTGGATGAGCATCTTTCTTTCATTTAAGAGGCATTTGACTGGTATACTTGCACATACACAAGTAAGGTCCCCCTCTTGAATGAAATGAATTCAGTTATTCTGTCACTCTTTAAATGTTTGTGGTAGAATAGTACAAATACCTCTCTGTAGAGATAATTTCATGTCTCTTTACTGTAAACAGAGATTTAATTCCAAGCTTCAACCTTGAGCTTCAAGCAAGGCACCACAAAAAACAATTAATTTCCCTAGTTAGTTCCCCGAACTACATTAAGCTCTGACTTCCACTAGGGATATGTAGGCATGAGGTTCACAAGGAATCTCAGCGAGCTAATAAAATACCAAAAATAGTCAGTCAGTCTGTCTGTCTGTCTTTTCAAATCAAATCAATTCCTTCTCCTAACACAAAGGAGAAACTTTCCCAATCATTAGCAATAAACACAAACACAATGACACAGAGAAGGTTCCTGTAGAGTACTACAGATATGTAGGGTGTTTAAACACTTCCCTATGTATAACCGACCTCCCGGACTCCAGAATTTCTAGTCTAGGTGTAAATCCCCACACTTAGCAAACTCCTAGGGTTTAGTTGAGATCTTTTTTTCCCTTTCCTACTCGTAGGACAAATAAGAAAGTTCGTGTGATATCGTAGGAAGAACTGAAATAAAATTCATCCCACCACGGGCGCATTCTCCTTCCAAATTTCGCGTGAAGGGTCTAGCGTGCCGTCCTCCCAAGTGAAACGGGGAGGTAAAAGAAAACGACACCACAGGATGGAATAGTTACTCGGTTAATTATAGTCATGAATCAGAGGGTGGGTTATTGGTCACAAAACTGTTAGTTGAATATAGGATCAGGTTTACTCTTTTTTTCTTTTTTCATGGTGAAAGCTGAACTGTTTGAACATGTGTTATGCAGGGCTGGGATGTGTTCGTGATGGTATGGATGTAGGGTATATTGATTTCTGTATTGGTTTGATGGGTTGGTATGTGTGTGTATTGATGTAGGGATTGATTTTTTGTATGTATATGTATAGGTGAATGTTTGAATGTATGGATTGATATAACCTGTGTTTTTCTTTGGTATAGCACTGTCAGTTCTGAGCTTGTTTCTATGTATTATGCAGGCTCTTGATGGTATTGGTTTTTTACTATGATGATATATACTGGATGGTATGAGCTGGCTTGTGAACCAGAGTCGAGTTTGCCGCAAACCGAAGCTGAATTGACTCTCTGTTATGCAGGTTAATATAATTAAAGCCTAGCATCATGTGGAATTTGAAGAATGATCATGAGGTCCTGGAGTTGGTGTGATGCAAGCTTGAAGCAACTTTAGGAATATATTCATTGTAGCTTGCTTGACATTTATATGGTTCTCTGTATATTTTCCTTTGTGATGTAAATACATGAAACAGTAAGAAAGTGTAATGCCAATTAAGCCTGTCTTGAAAATGTAATGGCTTCTTTAAATTTGAATTGGATACATTAGTTTGTCCTTCATCGTTTCAACCTTAAATATTCTCTTTATAGCAATGGCATGACAGACAAGAATAAAATTCCAATATGACCTTGGTCAACAGCCGAAATGTCCTCGTTGATTTTGACCAAAAGTCAAAATCCTTATTGATTCTCCTTAAACCCCAAAATGATCCTGCACACGGTTCTTTTCCATATTAAACATTGAAATCTTGTTCAGAACTTGCCACGTGTAATGAAATGAATTCAATCCTCAATTGAGGATCAAAGATCTCGATGAGCTTTGAGAAACAAGTTACGTCATGGTTATCTTTGGTTCACCTCTAAAATTCCATCTGACAACACAAGCACAGTGAAAAGATACTTAATTACATCAATGAGATCTTCCATGTTAGGTGTAGACATTCAAATCATGTGAACTCTTGGAGCAACATGCTCCTTATCCAATGATCCCAAGTTTATGTAATGAATGCATGATATGTAGGACGACCTAATTGAATGAGATTATAAGATGCATAAGCCGGTTAGAAATAAAAATTGGATGGGAAAATTTTGGGGTGCAACATCTTGTTCCATAGTATCTAATTAACAGATATTTGTGTCATGACATCTCATTCGACATGACATATCTGAAACAAGAATTTCAATTGGTATCAAAGCAGGCATCCTGCTCTACATCTGGGTGAGATCTAGGGAAGTTACTTTATGGTACGATGGACAAGGAATGAGGATTTTTAAACAGAGACCTGTTCTGGATGGAAGCAATGATGACTACTGGAAACCTCGTATACTGGCCATCTTGAAATCCATAGACAGCAGGGCTTTGAAGGTAGTTTTGAAAGGTTGGAAGCATCCTATCATTGTGGGATCAGATAAACAACCCACTACTGAGCTAAATCCTGAAGAAGACTGGGACAAAGAAGAAGATGAACTAGCTCTTGGAAATTCAATAGAATTAACAAGAACATCTTTAGGTTGGTGAACACATGTGAAGTAACCAAGGATGCATGGGAAATTCTTAAAACTGCTCATGAAGGCACATCCAAAATGAAGATGTCAAGACTCCAGCTGCTAATCACTCAATTTGAGAATCTTAGGATAAAGGATGATGAAAGTATTCCCGACTTTCATATGAATGTTCTTGAGATAGCTAATGCGTCCAGAGCATGAAGAGAAAAGATACCAGAAGAGAAACTGGTGAGGAAGATGCTCAGGCCCCTTCCCAAGAGATTTAACATGAAGTTAATTCCCATTAAAGAAGCTCAAGACATTAACCGAATGAGGTTGGATGATCTAGTAGGATCTCTTTAGACGTTTGAGTTGAGCATCAATGATAGAGCTGAAAAGAAGAAAAAAAGCAAAGCATTTGTAGCCAACACTGAACATGAAAAGGAGGAATGTGATCTGGGTTCAGATGAAGGAATCTCCAATGCTATAGTACTGCTTGGGAGACAATTTAACAGGATGATAAAGTAGATGGGGAGGAACCCAAGATCAAATGTCCAGAACAACTCATCTGACATTCACAATTCAAATGATGCTGGAAGAAGGAAAGCTGAAGAAAATTCCTCTCAAGAAAAGGGTGTATAGTGTTATCAATGTGAAGCTTTTGGACACATCAAACCTGAGTGTCCTACATACCTTAAGAGACAGAAGAAGGGCCTATCTGTAACTTGGTCTAAAGAAGACTCTGAAAGTGACCTTGAAGACGAATCTGCCAAATATGTAAATGCTTTAACAAGAATATGGACATCCTATGGAAACTCTGGTGATGGTGACTCAACATATAATGATCTAGCTGCATCATACAAAGAACTGTATCTCAAAAGTGCTGATTTGTGTCAAGAAAGGGAGAAACAAAAAGGTCTGTTAGGCCAACTGAATACAAAAATGAAAAAACATCGGAGAATTATCTATGGACTGAAAGAAGAGGTGAGTTCTCTAAAGTTTGAACTTGACAAAGATCAAAAGTCTATTAGAATGCTTAATAATAGGTCTGACTCGCTTGATGAAATTTTTCACGTGGGAAGAATGACAGGAAGCATGAATGGCCTAGGGCTCAATGATAAAAAGAAGTCATCTCTAGACTCTAGTCATCCCAAGACTGGATCAAATATGTTACATCAAATGTCTCAACATCTTGACAAGAAGAGTATAGCCTTTGCCTTGATCTCAAAAAAGTCAAAAACCAAAGAAGAGATAAGCCCATAAAGCTCATCCGACGATCTGGGTATGTTGAGAAAGCAGTTCAACAACATATCAAGTAAGCCCAGGTTGAATCATGAAGGGTATGAACAGGGAAAACAAATCATATACCTTAAGAAGCATGAGAGAGACTTTGCTGTGTCGTGGTCAGGGGAAAGTCTCAGAGGAGAAAACAGAGAGAAATCAGTCAAACAAGAAAATATCATGACTGAAGAATGTGAATCTGACAAGGAAACCGATGAGTCTGATACAGAGTCATATGTTAGAGAACTTACTGTAAGTGAGCTTGCAGCATGACTCTCAGAGACGTGCTTAGAAAGTGAAAAACTACGTAAGAGAGTAATAGAGCATAGAAATGTTGCTGCTCTACTGCACGATGAGAAAGAGAAGTTTTTGGCAATCATTGAGGATATTAAAGAATATGATGTGATGTTAAACTCAAACCAACACAACGTGACTCAAATGAGGAGGAGGTCAAGTACTAGTAAAGATGAGAATCGTCAAAGTGAAAAAATCATTGAGAAAACCAGATATCTTGACTCTAGAAGCCAAGTTATGTTGAAGATTAAAGAGGTCTCTCAAAGGCAGAAGAAGAAGATGTCAAGACATGTGTCCCAACATCTGAAGATAGCACAGAAAAGGTATAATAGTCCTCAGCGTAAATACTTGAGATGTGATCACTGTGACAAGTTTGGTCATTCAAAGGCTTCATGCTACAAATTGATTGGATATCCCAAACATATGTTGTTTCATCAAGGGAAACATACTAATATGAGTCCAACAACAAAGAAAGTTTCCATTCATGGGACATGTGTGAAAATTGTGTCTCGAGATATAAGCCATGATATGTATGGAAGAAGATCCAAGTCTATGAAGGCTGAAGGTTCAAGAGGAAAGAAAGATGCAGATGTCATGAGTGATAACCTCTCTAAGGCTAAGATTGTGAGTTCTGTCAGGAAGAAGTCTGAGGATTCCAAAGTCATATTTCGCAAGGTCCAAAAAGGAGGGAACTGTGACCTGACCATGTCCAAGGAGATAATGATCATCAATGACTCTATCAGAAAAGAGAAAACTTCTGAGACAACTACAACACCGGCTAAATTGAGTACTGCTAAAGATGTCTCAACATCCGCTACCGACATTGGAGAATCTAGTAGAAACGCTGAAGCTAAAGAAACTCAGATAGTTGTCAAAGAAATAGTTCCCAGAATGCAAAAGGATCATCCTCAAGAACAGAGGTTCAATGTTCCTAGTCAAAGAGATGTTTCCAGATCAAGGGAAGGTTCTTCAAGTTCGAGTTGTGTCTCAAATTATGTGAATAAATTAGTGACTAATGAGTCATAGGTTAATGGAATGAAAGCTGAACTCAATGAGTACAAGAGGGTTTTAGGGGTTTCAAAGGCCAAAATTATAGTATAACAAGTACATATGTATAAAATTAAGCGGGTGCACTTGAACCCCCTGAAATATATGTGGCTCCGCCTCTGGGTGCAATCACACCCTCTCAAAACCGTCCTCCATCAAAAGCACAAACTGGAACCTCTCCACGCGCATCACGTGTTGGCGGCACCAACCGAGGATGTGACATAAGATTATACCACTCCAGATATACATCAACAGTCTTTAATAGAAATATGGCCGGTGCTGTCTGTCTAATCACCTCTATGGTGTCGTTTTTTTAACCTCCCCGTTTCACTTGGGAGGACGGCACGCTAGAACCTTCACGCGAAATTTGGAAGGAGGGAAGCGCCCGTGGCGGGATGAATTTTGTTTCAGTTCTTCCTACAATAACACACGAACTTTTTAATTATCCTACGAAAGAGGAAGGGGAAAAAGATCTCAAATAAAACCTAGGAGTTTGCTAAGTTTGGGGATTCACCTAGACTAGATATTCTGGAGTCTGGGAGGTCGGTTATACATAGGGAAGGTTTTAAGCACCCTACATATCCGTAGTACTCTACGGGAACCTTCTCTGTGTCTATGTGTTTGTGTTTGTTGCTAATTGATTGGGAAAGTTTCTCCTTTGTATTAGGAGAAGGAATTGAATTAAATGAAAAGAAAGACTGGCTATTTTTGGTATTTTATTAGCTCGCTGAGATTCCTTGTGAACCTCATGCCTACATATCCCTAATGGAAGTCAGAGCTTTTTGTAGTTCGGAGAACTAATTAGGGAAATTAATTATTTTTGGTGCCTTGCTTGAAGCTCAAGGTTGAAGCTTGAATTAAATCTCTGTTTACAGTAAAGAGACATGAAATCATCTTTACAGAGAGGTATTTCTACTATTCCACCACAAACATTTAAAGTGACAGAAAAGCTGAAATCATTTCATTAAGAGAAGGACCTTACTTGTTTATGTGCAAGTATACCAGTCTAATGTCTCTTGAATGAAAGAGGGATTCTGAACCAAATTAGGGAAAGTTACACATGCCTGGGTTAACTAGCCAGAGCATGTCTTTCAAAAATCCTAAATGGGAGAATGATTAAAATTAAAATTGAAATGTTTGTTTGTTTGTTTGAATGTGGTGAGATAGGAGAAATATCTCTCTATAGAGATAAGCTATATCTATCTACTGTATAAATGATTTGACTTTAGCTGGCTTGTATGAGGCCCAAGCTTAAGGCTTTTTGAATTATTTTTATTGACTCTGGGAGATGACTCCACTGGGGATTAACTTAAACTAAAAGGTTTTGTGTTCTGTACAAAGCCTAGAATTGAGGCTGACTCTAGTTGGAGAGTGCTTATTTTATAGATTGAAGGATTTATTTTATTGTTATGTACAAAGCCCAGAATTGTGGCTGACTCTACCTAGGGAGACTCTACTTTGTGCCTTGTACAAAGCCCAAGGTTGTGGCTGACTCTTAATTGGGGAAGACATTGTTTTCTCCCTTGTATGAAGCCCAAGGTTGTGGCTGACTGTTGAGGAAAACTGAATATGGATGACTCTATGGGGAGAAGATCCTAAAGGTTAGGAATCTTTTGACACAGGAAATGTGGTTTATATGCCTTGTACAAAGCCCAAGGTTGTGGCTACTTGATGGCGAAGGACTCATTGGGGAATTTATCTTCTGAAAGCTGAATTTTTGGAAGCTAACCCTTTTCAGGAAATTTTGATAAAATGAAGGAATTAATGGAGGATGACCCTTTCCAGGGGTTTTGAATGACGGCATAATGATTAAATATTTGAGACTTCTTGTTTAAAGCCCAAGATTAAGGCTGACACTGACTGAGGATAGATAGATACGGGTCCTAGACTCTGCTAAGGGGAAAAATTATTGAAGGGTGACAGAGACTGTCCATGTCTCTCATTCCAAAAGGTGTACTCAATAATGAGATTGAGACGTTCTTAGCTTGTTTAAAGTTTGGTTTTAAGAATAGAAGAAACTCACCGGGGTAGGCTAAACGGTGACTAAAGACCTGTTCCTATGTTTATAAGAAGCCTGATGGGTCCTTGTATACAAGCTCAAGAGTAAGCTGGGAATGCTTTTAAGAAGCCTGTGGGTCCTTGTACAAAGCCCAAGAGGAGGCTAATCGAGGGTCATCGAGGGTCCTTGTTATAGCACAAGAGAAAGCTATGTGGTTTTGAACTTATTTTGGCTCTAAGCAAATGGGTAAGAGGTTTCACCGGGAATAATTCCTCCTGGGTGGATGAGTCCTAATTTGGGTTCTAAGGCTTTTTTCAAGATGTTTCACCGGGAATAATTCATCTTGAGGTTTTGAACTAAAGATCTCTAATTAGGAAAGAGCCTTCACTGGGAAGACATTCTCAATCCTAGGCCATAGTCCTATAATATATATATAGTTTAACTGTCCTAAGGTTTATACTCAGACGTAGTTCTAAACAATATGTATACAGTTTATATTTGACAGTAATTTAAATGAAGACTGTAAATTGAAAGCTATAAAGCCTAACCTGGATGGAGTGGAGGCCTTTGAAGATGTATCTACAAAGCCTTACCAGTAGCTTGGTTATTTATTGGCAACAGTTGAATATTTATTATAAACAGTTAAAGGTTTTTGAAAACAGAAGAAGTGAAGATGGACATTAGGTCACATAGATATCTGAAGGGTTTCACGGGGAATAACGCCCTTCAAATACCAGAAGAATGTTTTGAAAACAGATGAGAAGATTTTGTAAATACAGTTTTTTGAAAACAAACTAAGAAAAGAAAAAGGTGTTGGGTCTTACACTCTATTAGAGGCCCAAAGAAATGATTTACTGTTTATGAAAATACATTTGGATAATGATTTGAAATGATACTAGGTTTTGTTGTCTGAACACCTTGATCATCTGTTTAATCGGAGATTTAAAACAGTTTTAAAAATTGACAATAGTCAACTTAATTATGATAGAGGCAAAGCCTATATCTAATTAAGACCTAAATGAATAGGGTTTTATCACAAAAATGTGTACAAGGGATTAGGTTTTTGAAGATCAAATGAAAAAACTATATTTAAAGTATTAAAAGAAACTTAAAAATAAGTCATTTTAAACCTAGTAAAAGTATATCAAATAAATATTATTTTTGTGATTTTTTTGGATATTCATAAAATATATATATTAAATGAGAAGTGTGTGAAAAATCAAGTGAAAATGACTTAATTTGATAGGTGAATTAACTGTGTGGAGTTGTGAAGAAAATGAAGGAAATTAGTGGTAAAAAAATAGGTTTGTCTCCACCAAGGCTTGAACTTACGCTCTTAAAGTCATCAATTCAAAATAACACCACTGGGCCAACGCGCGCTTGGTGACAGAGTAGTGACCCCAAGGCAATATATTGGGTATCAAGTGTGTAAGGCAAAGAAAAAATAAAATCAAAAGGTCTGGGGCGAGGGGGATTCGAACCCTAGACCTATGGGCAAGAGAGTACTAAGAGTGCATGTGAGGCCACTAGGGCAAACGATGAATTCGTTTAGTAAACGGATTTAACTAACTATATTTTAAACTTAAACCCTGATATTCAAAAGAATGGCGCCATTACCATCTTCGTCTTCAACCTCCAGCTCAAACATTTTTGAATTTCTGAACTCTCTCAATTCTTAATCATTTGCAAAGATGTAAACATCAAACTTGTTCTAAATTCTCTCACGGTTTCAAATATGTAACTAACATAAGATATAATTAACTATAACTAACGAATTATATAAAAGACGTGAAGAACCCTAATAATTGAAAATGAAATTAAATGGCTATATTGTAAGATGAATAGATGATGATAGAGGGTTTTCAATCCTCTGATGATGCTGAATGAAATGGTGTTGAGTTTTATCACAAAGAGTGCGTAAATTAAAGAGGTGGAGTTCAAAAACTTACCTCTGAAACTGAAGGTCGTGATGATGATGCAGAGCTTCTGACTTTGAGTGAATGATTGCAAAAGCTTCCTGGGACCTTATTGATGCTATTTGGTCACTTGGATTGCTTTGAAAACCTCTGAAATGATCTACTCGACCCCTCTTGCTTGAGCTTCAAGTAGGAATTGAAGATGATGATTCTGCACCTACAGATGAGCTGCGACCATCTGGATAGCTTCACTACACCCTTAGGAACGTGTATGAATGCTTGAATTTGTTTGACACCCCCTGAATTGATCTACAGGGACCCAACTGACTTTGCTCCAAAGTGAAAGTGAAGATGGTGTTCTTGCACTTACAGAAATGATCCAGGTGCTTGGATCACCTCTAATGAAGCTCCTTGAGATGTTAGAAGGCTTACTTTCAAAAGAAGAGCTCTGGTTTGAAGAATTCGATTCTTCTTGCCAAAGAACTTTTGAAAACCATAAGCATGAGGGAGAGAAGGAGAAAGCAAGAATTAGAGTTGCTTTGGTGTCCTTATTACTAAGGTATGCACTTGTATTTATAGGCAAATGATTCAGTATGAATTGGAGGAGTGAGCTTGCTTAGTGAGGGAGTTTTGGTTTCTTGGCCATGAAGAAATTCAAAGAATCTCCAAAATGCAATGATGGCCAAACCGAATTAGCTCCCTATCCATTGATCTTATCTGATCTTGGGGAACATTTCTGATGTAGAGGAGTGTTCCAATTGGTTGGTGAGAAGATTCCTTTGGTGATTCATCCATTTGCCATAAAGTCTCAAATGTAATCATTACATAATCACATGTTCTTGTTTTTGGGGATATTATTAAATCCTTATGCAATGATGAAAATGAATGCATGGCATCTTCACTTATGTGTTATGGGTCGTGTAGCATCAATTAGTGGAGTCATTTGCACAAATTTGCAAAATTTCAAAATGATACATGACCTATAATTTTACTTCATGAGCCCAACTTTGAATCATCATAACTCCTAGCTCAAAATGAATCTGGAGAAGGTTGATCTCAATTTGGAAATCCATTAACATGTACTTCAATTAAATAGTTTGGAGTTTCTTCAAAATCATTTGGGAAATTTGTGAAAAATGGGCCTGAAGTTGGAAGAAAACTAGGTTAAAAACACTTAGAAAATTTTCTAAGTTTTTATGACCTATAACTTCCAATGTTCAAATCTCTTAAATGATTGATCTCTTGAAAAAAATTGCAATGTAAGAAGTTGTTTTATTTGGTGAGATCTACAACTTTCATGTTGGAATTTTTTTGAGTTGTGTAGGTGAAATTTTGAGATCCATGAACTAGGTCAAAATGCCCTAGTTTGACGTTTTGTTGACTTTTTGATCTTTGATGATTTTTCTTGATTTTCTTTGGTCAAAAGACTTCAATAATCATATATTGATGATATTGATCCTTAAAAGTCATAGCTTGACTCAAAATCCTAAAAGACAAAGCTGATCTTGTACAATTGACTTTTTCTAGATGAAGTGAAATCTTGGACTTTTGTGTTGAATCAAGCTCTCCTTCTCAAATGAATGGTATGAATGGATTAAATTGAGGTAATAGAAGTTCTTGAGCCATGTTTTGAGTTGTGGACCCATGTCCTGATTAAAAGTCAACTGTCCAAGTGAATTAGGTCAAAAAACCCTAATTATCGACCAGATGAATTTGATGACTGTAGATCTTGAATTGAAGTACAATGCCCAGTGGATATTGTTATATGAATCATTTTAAGGTGATTGAAACCTTTGAATGATGTCCTGGAGCTTTTAGAAGGTTTCCCAAATGTGGTCCCTGATTTAAGTCCTTGATGGGCTTAAAACCCTAGTTTTGTGATCTGAGTCTAGATGAATCTTGATGATTGGTGTCTAATCAATCATAGGTGTATGAATGCATCATTTGAGTCTTGTGATTGTATTAGAGATTATTCTTATACTGATTGGTCCTTTGCCTGAACTCTCTTGTCCTTGAGCACCCTCGATTGAGCACCAGATGGACAAGTGACTACTCTGAGTACCTGTCTTGGATTTGATGAAATGTCTGGAGGTGTGATATCTCAAGGGGGTCAAAATTAGGGTATGACAGATGCCCCTATTTAAGTTTCTTTCATCTGAAGGGAGAAAGATTGACATCTTGATTTCTCCTGCGTGAAAGAGACTTAAATATCAAAGATTTCCCGAATTTTGGGCGTCCATGAGATGTTGCAGCGATAATAAAATCCTCGTGCATGACTTGATCCCCTTGTCGCACACGGCGGGGGATATGGAGACAAACTCTGATAGAAATGTGTTATGTGGATTCTGGTGAATGTTCGGCAATGCAAAATGCGTGATCCATCTTTTTTAACTAAGTGTTTTACTACTTAGAAAAAGGTAAGCAACCTCCCCTCGTTTCGGATGTCTAAATCGCGAAACTGGTCTCAGTTGTGATTTTGGACGATATTTCAAATAAAAAGAAAATCTCCAAGGGTTTGTTTCCTCATCAAACTTCTCACCAGTACTTGTTGGAGAGATACCATTTGATGGCAACTAAGAAACTTCATCATACTTTGGACGATATCTCAGATAAAGAGAAAATCTCCAAGGGTTTGTTTCCTCATCAAACTTCTCACCAGTACTTGTTGGAGAGATACCATTTGATGGCAACTAAGAAACTTCATTTTTTGGACGATATGTCAGATAAAGAGAAAATCTCCAAAGGTTTGCTTCCTCATCAAACTTCTCACCAGTACTTGTTTGAGAGATACCATTTGATGGCAATTAAGAATCTTCATCATTTTTTGGACGATATATCAGATAAAGAGAAAATCTCCAAAGGTTTGTTTCCTCATCAAACTTCTCACCAGTACTTGTTGGAGAGATACCATTTGACGGCAACTAAGAAACTTCATCATTTTTTGGACGATATCTCAGATAAAGAGAAAATTTCCAAGGGTTTGTTTCCTCATCAAACTTCTCACCGGTACTTGTCAGAGAGATACCATTTGATGGCAACTAAGAAACTTCATCATTTTTTGGACGATATCTCAAATAAAGAGAAAATCTCCAAGGGCTTCTTTCCTCATCAAACTTCTCATCGGTACTTGTCGGAGAGATACCATTTGATGGCAACTAAGAAACTTCATCATTTTTTGGACGATATCTCTGATAAAGAGAAAATCTTAAAGGGTTTGTTTCCTCATCAAACTTCTCACCAGTACTTGTTGGAGAGATACCATTTGATGGCAATTAAGAAACTTCATCATTTTTTGGACGATATCTCAGATAAAGAGAAAATCTCCAAAGGTTTGTTTCCTCATCAAACTTCTCACCAGTACTTGTTGGAGAGATACCAATTGACGGCAACTAAGAAACTTCATCATTTTTTGGACGATATCTCAGATAAAGAGAAAATCTCCAAGGGTTTGTTTCCTCATCAAACTTCACACCGGTACTTGTCGGAGAGATACCATTTGATGGCAACTAAGAAACTTCATCATTTTTTGGACGATATCTCAAATAAAGAGAAAATCTCCAAGGCTTTATTTCCTCATCAAACTTCTCACCAGTACTTGTTGGAGAGATACCATTTGATGGCAACTAAGAAACTTCATCATACTTTCCTTCAACTTGACATCTTCGAAGGAATACCATATGATCATGCATCCTTTTGAGGAGCTAGTGACTTTGCTTGAAAGTGGATGAACTGTCTTCGGGAAGAAAACTACCATTCATCAACTTATGCTGAGGAAGTCTTGGAAGTGAACAAACTGTCTTCCGGAGGAAGACTACCATCTGTCGATTCCAAAAGTGGAAAACTATCTTCCGGAGGAAGACTACAATTTGTCGACTGCTGGAGAATCTAAACTATCTTCTTGACAAAGACTGCCATTCATTGACTCCGCTGGGGGGTTAACAAACTGTTTTCCAGGAGGAAAAACTGCCAATTGTCAACTCTGCCGGGGAAATTCGAAAGCAGACAACCTATCTTTCGGAGAAGACTGCCAACTATCGATCTGTCAGAGAATCTTGGATGGGGAATCCCAAAAGTGAACAAACTATCTTTATGAGGAAGACTACCGTTTGTCGACTTCGCTCGGGAATAACAACGATAGTGAACAAACTATCTCCTTAAGGGAGATTACCGCTTGATGACTTGCTGGGGGATTCCAAAATTAAATAGACCATCTTCCTGAGGAAGGCTTCCTTTTGTCGATCTTTCGGGGAAACTTGAATTGGGGTCCAAGTGACTCGGGCGGGGACTATGGTCAAGGGCTAAATCGGCGATATTGACTATGCAAACATATGATATGATGCGTAAAGTATGTATGAATGTTATGATGATCATAAAATGTAAAGTAAATGTGAATAGAATTGTCGCGGATGTGAAATCCTATGACTTGAATTTTTGTTGATCAGAAGATGTCTACTTCATGCAGTTTGCACTCTGTTGGGGATACTTGGTTACTGGTTGTCCGCTGTTTGAAGTGAAGTGAAATGGTTTGAAATGAAAATCCGTCATCGGGAGATGTTCGCAAAGCGACCTCGTGGGAAAATTTTGCTCCCGGAGTCTCAACCGTTCTCGGAGTAACTGTTTGCATTCTTCCTATTGTTGGTAAAGCTCAGAAAGAAATTTCACCTTTATTTTGTAAGTAAATTCATTTTATTTTTGAAAACGTTTTTTCAAGAACAATGACTATCAGAAAAAAAATGCATTTTAAGAAACTGAACAAGACTCGATTGTAAAGAAAAGGCACAAGGCTCGAATTATTATTTCTGGAATGGTAATCAGCCAAAGGCTTGATTCTATGGAGTATCTACATAGTCGGAAATTGGTAATTTTTTTGGGAAAAGGGCTGCGATGAAACGTGACGACCGTTATCGTTTCCTTCCTCTCCGAATTGCGTTATATTCGTGCTTCGTAGAAGATGACCTACTGATGATGAATACTCCACTATGGATTTTCTGAATGATCAAGTTTGTCTTGAACGCAGTTACTTGCCATATATCCCTAACTTTTGCGTAGACTACCCCTTTCAGGTTTTAAATCTACAGGGATAGATTATTTATATTTTTTTATGTCTCTAACTTTTGCCTGAATCGCCCTTTCGGGTTTTCAATTCACCGAGACGCTCTTTTTTGCCTAAGTTGCTATTTGCGAGTTTTCAACTTAGCGAGCTGTTCTTTTAATTATTTAGGCGAAGTATTTCTTGATTGCGTCGACGTTCACAGGATGGGTGAATTCTTCTCCATCCAAAGTCGTGAGTATTAAGGCTCCTCCCGGGAAAGCTCTCTTGACCATGTATGGACCGTTATAATTTGGAGCCCATTTGCCCTTCGAATCTGTGAGAAATGATTGAATCTTTTTTATTACAAGGTCGCCTTCTTTGATTTTGCGAGGCCGAACCTTTTTGTCGAAAGCTTTCTTCATTCTTTGTTGATATAGCTGTCCGTGGCATAAAGCTGCCATGCGCTTTTCTTCGATTAAGTTCAACTCATCGAATATGCTTTGACACCACTCGGCTTCTGTTAATTTTGTTTCCATCAAGACTCTCATTGATGGGATCTCGACCTCTAAGGGTTGGACTGCTTCCATGCCATATACAAGGGAGAAAGGAGTTGCTCCAGTTGAAGTACGTACAAATGTACGATAACCATGAAGAGCAAACGGGAGCATTTCATGCCAATCTTTTTAAGTGATGACCATTTTCTGAATGATTTTCTTGATGTTCTAGTTAGCTGCTTCTACAGCCCCATTCATCTTTGGTCTGTAAGGAGATGAGTTGTGATGTTCAATCTTGAATTCTTCACAAAGTTCCTTCATCATTTTGTTATTCAAATTTGACCCATTGTCAGTGATTATCTTGCTAGGAATGCCGTAGCGACAAATGATGTGATTCTTGATAAACCTGACTACAACTTGTCTTGTGACATTTGCGTATGATGCTGCTTCGACCCACTTGGTGAAATAGTCCATGGCTACCAAGATGAAGCGATGTCCATTGGACGCTTTTGGCTCGATCATTCCGATCATGTCGATTCCCCACATGGAGAAAGGCCAAGGGGAAGAGAGTATGTTGAGAAGAGATGGTGGCACATGAATTCTATCGGCGTAGATCTGACAATTATGACACCTCTTTGCATATTGGTAGAAATCTGACTCCATCGTCAGCCAATAATATCCTGCTCTCAGTATTTTCCTTGTCATGGTATGTCCATTGGTGTGAGTACCAAAGGAACCTTCATGTATTTCTCTCATGAGTGTTTCTGCCTCTTTCTTGTTAACGCATCTGAGCAGAACCATGTCAAAATTTCTCTTGTACAAAACATCTTCGTTCAGGAAGAATCTGCCAGCTAACTTTCTCAAAGTTTTTCTATCTTTCTTTGATGCCCCGAGAGGGTACTCTTGCCTTTGAAGAAAGTTCTTGATGTCGTAATACCATGGTTTATCGTCAATGATTGTTTCTACTGTGAAAACATGAGTGGGCCTATCCAGGCGCATGACATCGATCTGAGGAATGTCATTCCAATGATTTATCCTAATCATGGAAGAGAGTGTGGCTAATGCCAAGTTATTTTCTTCACGAGGAATATGATGAAAATCTACCCTATCGAAGAATGGTAACAATCTTCTTGCGTAGTCTTTGTAAGGGATTAGCCCAGGTTGGCGTGTTTCCCATTCTCCTTTGATTTGATTGATGACCAAAGCAGAATCTCCGTATACATCCAAGTGTTTGATTCTTAGATCCACGGCTTCTTCGAGACCCATGATGCAAGCTTCATATTCGGCCTCATTGTTTGTGCATTTGAAAGTTAATCTGGCGGTAAATGGGATATGGGTACCTCGAGGGGTAACAATGATTGCCCCAATTCCTCGTCCATAAGCATTGACGACTCCGTCAAAGAATAAGCCCCACTGGGATCCTATCTCAGGTCCTTCGTCTGGTAGTGGCTCGTCACAATCTTTCATCTTGAGGTACATGACGTCCTCGTCCGGAAAGTCAAAACGGATTGATTCATGGCCATTGAGTGGATGGTGAGCCAAGTGCTCAGCTAGGATGCTTACTTTCACGACTTTCTGAGCGTGATACTCAATGTTGTATTCTGATAACAACATCCACCAACGGGCAATTCTCCCAGTTAAGGCGGGTTTTTCAAAGATGTACTTGATTGGATCCATCTTGGAAATCAAACAAGTAGTATGTCGAATCATATATTGGCGGAGACGCTCGGCAGCCCAGGCCAAAGCACAACAGGTTTTCTCGAGCATGGAGTAGCGGGATTCACAGTCAGTGAATTTCTTGCACAGGTAGTAGATGGCATGCTCTTTTCTTTTTGTCTCGTCTTGCTGTCCAAGGACACAACCCATGGAATCTTCTAAGACGGTTAAGTACATTATCAAAGGTCTTCCTTCCACTAGAGGAAACAGGATGGGTGGTTCGAGCAGATATTCCTTAATGCTATCGAATGCTTTCTGACAATTGTATGGTTAGACGCAACTCTGATTTTTCCGTAGAAGTTTGAAAATTGGAGCACAAGTTGCAGTCATGAGATATGAATCTCGAAATGTAATTCAGACGTCCAAGAAATCCTCTAACTTGTTTCTCGGTTCTGGGTGAGGGCATTTCTTGAATTGCCTTGACTTTATCTAGATCTACTTCAATTCCTTGTTTGCTGACGATGAAACCAAGGAGTTTTCCTGAGTAGACACCAAAGGTACACTTGTTGGGATTCAGGCGAAGCTGAAACTTCCGTAAGCGTTGAAATAACTTTGTTAGATTCTGTATGTGATCTTCCTCATTTTCTGATTTGGCAATCATGTCATCCACATAGACTTCTACTTCCTAATGCATCATGTCGTGGAAAAGTGTAGTCATGGCTCTTGGATATGTTGCCCCTGCGTTCTTTAGTCCAAAAGGCATAACGCGGTAGCAGAACGTGCCCCAGGGGGTGATGAAAGCTGTTTTCTCCATGTCTTCAGGTGCCATTTTGATTTGGTTGTATCCCGAAAATCCGTCCATGAATGAGAAAACTTTGGATTTTTCTGTACTGTCAACCAACATGTCAATATGTGGTAAAGGAAAATCATCCTTAGGGCTAGCTTTGTTCAAATCTTTGTAGTCGACGCACATGCGGACTTTTCCGTCTTTCTTAGGAACGGGAACAATGTTAGCTAACCACTGAGGGTATTCTGAAGTGACGAGGAAACCAGCGTTGATTTGCTTTTGAACTTCCTCTTTGATTTTCATGGCCATATACGGATGAGTCCTTCTCAATTGTTGCTTGACCGGAGGGCATTCTGGTTTTAATGGCAAGTGATGCTCCACTATACTGGTATCCAACCCTGGCATATCTTGATAATAGCAAGCGAAGACATCTGAGAATTCTTTGAGCAGTTTTATCAAACTTTCTCTAATCTCTAAACTGAGCGAAACTCCAATCTTAACCTCTTTTCTATTTCCATCGGAACCAAGGTTAATGATCTCTAGAGGCTCATTGTATGGCTGAATGGCCTCTTCCCTTTGTTGAAGTAAGCGTGAAATTTCCTTTGATATTTCTTCGTCTTCTTCTTCCTCTGCCTCGAATACAGGAAACCCAAAGCTTGGAGAAGTCATACGATCGCACATTTCAACGGGGTGTTTTATGATTAATCTGCATGTGTGATAATTTTTATTTAGACAACGAGGGAAGACTCGGTGTAAGTAGTTAATGGAATATTTTGATGTTTTTAGGGTGTTTTTTTAGGATTACCAATTTCCGAAAAAAGAAAAGGGAAAAACTAACGAAGGAACAAAATGACATTTTTATTTATCGACAGTCACTTCTTGAAACAAAGATCCTATAAAACAAAACTATATTGCTTTGGGCGAAGCAAAGAGGGACATTTTCTTAAGAAATAGTAAAATGCAAAGCCCTATGAAACATCTCTTCACCCTGGGCTATGGTGAGAGGACAAAATAACGGTGAAAGTTCCTACTTAGGAGTGGGAACAACAGTCGAAACTTCAATAGCCGTCTAATAGTGGCGAACCCCATTATGCACTAGGTAATCTGGCACCTTAGGCTTAAGCTGGCCTGTGGTAGGTCTTGATTTACCAACCACTATCTTTGCAACATTTAGATGATCTTCTTCCACTTCAGCAGACTGAGCGGTGGGAGCATACCCATTTCCAAGTGGAGTATGTCAGACTTTCTTTTGGGGAAACTTCCAATCTTCTGAATGGAGAGACTCGTTGTCGGAGACACTTTCGAGATCATCCTCTTCTGTATTTTGGTCTTGCTCTTCTCCCAAGATGGCATGGACTAGGTATGTGAACTCTAAATCCGTAGCCTCTGTGGGTAACTTGGGGATATAATCCTCAATGATGACTTCACCTGTTGATGATGATGAATAACAAGGTTTGTATATCTCTTTTGGCTGAGTGAGGTACTCATAATCAATGTTCCATCCAGTCGGAACAATGTCTTCAAGAGAGATTTTTGAACTCTCAGGAGCGGAGTATTTCACCATGTAGTTGAATTTTCCGCTCGGTTCTCCTAATGCATCCCAGGTTTCTTCGGGGATAGGAGGAACTTCTTTTGATGAACCATGACTTCCGGTGGTGAAGCTGTTGGTAACTTCGTCACTGCTTGGTTGAGTCTTACTTTTAAATCCTTTAGTCGGATAATAGCAAGGTGAATCAGACTCTGATAGAGAGATGTATCCTGCTTCGAGAAGGTAGGACATACATTCCGCTTCAAAATTCTCATCGGTGTTTTCCGTACCGATGGTATTGACCATTTGTTGAACACGCTGAAGAAAACCTCCGCTGCGGAAAGTTTCTTGAATTGGAAGAACTACCTTAATTCCTGGAATAGCCTTTGATGTTGGAAAGAATCCAACTCATGTTCTGTTCTTGTTGTTGGTAGGAATCTCAATGTGCCCCGAACCACTGGTAGTGCCATCCTTTACAACTTGGATTGCATCTTTGTAAGAAGAAATAGACGCCGCTTTCTCCTTTCCTTTTTCCTTATCCAAGGGAAGCGCTTGGAACTTAGTTCCAGCGACTTCTTTTGGTTTTATGTTGGAGAATGATGGCAGGTTGCTGACGATCAGAGCTCGTTCTCCATATAAGGTTACCAATTTATCATTTCGTATGAACTTCAGTTTCTGATGAAGTGTTGAAGTAATTGCCCCAGCTTCATGAATCCATGGGAGACCTAACAAATAACTGTATGCTGCCGGTATATCCATAACTTGGAAAGTGATTTTGAAGGTGTGAGGTCCAATAGTTATGGGAAGATCCACTTCTCCAAAAACTGACTTCCTCGATCCATCGAACGCTTTGACGATGACGTGACTGTCCCTTAGCGGGAAATCCTTGAAGGATAATCTTGACAATGTTGATTTAGGCATGACGTTGAGAGATGATCCATTGTCTATTAAGACTCCTGTGAGTACATCATTCATGCAGCTAACTGAGATATGGAGTGGCGAGTTATGGTCCACTCCTTCTTCTGGAAGATCTTCATCACAGAAACTCAGGTTAGTTCCTTCAGAGATGTTGGCAACGATGTTGTTGAATTTCCCCATGGTAACACTAGGTTCTGTAGAGCTTCCCTATGAGCTTCAGAACTAAATAGCAGGGAGAAAACAGATATCCTAGACGGAGTATGTAGCAGCTGGTCTACAATGTTGTATTCACTCCTCTGGATTAATTTCAAGATCTCATCATTTTCTTTCGCTTGAGTAGCATTGGTCGAATGATTGTTTTGCTTATGTGGTGCTTCTTCTGAAGGTTTTTCCACATCTTCTGTCGTTCTGTTGAATACTCACCACTTCGAGTGACACGACTAACGTCAGCAATGTTGACAACAGACGGTAATGGTATTTCCTTACCATTTTCAATGAATGTAGCGTTAAACTTGTATGGTATAGCCTTGCTAGACTCATATGGTACAGGACCTGGTAAGTAGATGACTAATGGAGCAATTGCTGTCTTCCTGCTGTCATACTTGACTTGCATTGGTTCAACTTGATTAATTTGAGGAGATATGGTAAAGAATTCATCATCTTTTCTGTTAGCGAGAACTGTAATGGTATTGTCATCCATTAGTTTCTGAATGTCGTTGCGAACGCGCAAACATCCTCGTGAATTTCTTCGACAGATTCTGCATCTACTGTACGGATGGAAATCCGTTCCAAAGTAGGCAAGTCCATTTAAAGTCTTATGGAACCTGACTACCGATCCTTCGAGATCTTCAACTCTGTAGATCTTGTATTCTCCTGGACATCCTTGAACCATGTTGACGTCGTATTCAGTTTTGACTCGGATGTGTTGAATCCATCCTAAGTCCATTTGTTCTTGTAATGCAGCTTGAACTACAGCACATCCTTGATTATTCTTTGGACAAATTTCACATGTGAAGTAGTTGTGAGGTGGTACGTGGCCGTACCCAGCTTGTCTAGCATGCATTTTGACGAGATTTTCCCCTATCTGACGAATGTCGTAGATTTTAATGACATTGGGGTGTTGATCTATCAGATTTACTGAAGTTTCTTTGTGCTACGGCAAAGGTTTTGCTTGGACGTTAGGATTAGTGTCTTTGAAGAATAGCATTCCGCTCTTCATTAATCTTTGAACGTCGGTCTTGAAAGGGAGACAGTTCTCAATGTTGTGTCCTGGTGCCCCCTGATGATAGGGACAAGATTGGTCGGCCTTGAACCAAGGTGAAGACTCATTTGCAGGATTTGGAGGAATCCTTGTCTGAATGAGTCCTTTTTGCCAGTAGCGTTGGAAACAATTCCGCATACGGCATTGGTATGGGGTCAAAGGCAAAATACCTTGGTGCCCGATTGTTGTAATTTGGAGGTCGAACCTGTTGCTGAGGTTGTTGTGACCTTTGTTGAAATGGTTGCGGAGAAACCTGAGGTTGATAAGTTGGCGTTGAGTTAACAACCGGAGTTATTGTAGCAATTTGAGGTGGAAACTTCTTCTCTGCTTTGTGCAAGACATTGCTGACATCTTGATCCTTTTTCTTTGGGAAAGAACTTCCATACCTCCTAGGACCAATAGAAGATTCTGGTTCTTTGTTCAAGCGTCCTTCTCGAACTGCTTCTTCTAAACGTACGCCCATGTTTACCATCTCGGTAAGGTCACTGGGGGCGCTGGCGACCATTCGTCCGTAGTAGAATGGACTCAAAGTCTTGAGATAGATTTTTGTCATTTCTTTCTCTTCAAGTGGTGGACAGATCTGAGCAGCCACTTCACGCCATCTCTGGGCGTATTCCTTGAAGCTTTCTTTATCCTTTTGAGTCATGGCCCGGAGTTGATCTCTGTCGGGAGCCATATCCAGATTGTACTTATACCGTTTGACGAAAGCCTCCCCGAGGTCTCAAAAAGTACGAATCTCTGAACTGTCCAAGTTCATGTACAATTTAAGTGCAGCACCAGTCAGGCTGTCTTGAAAATAATGGATGAGCAATTATTGATTATCAGTCTGAGTTGAAATCCTTCGAGCGTACATCACGAGGTGACTTTTTGGGTATGTATTCCCTTTGTACTTCTCGAAATCTGGTACTTTGAATTTGTGAGGAATCTTAACATTTGGAACCAGACAGAGGTCTGCAGCATTCTTTCCAAATAGATCTTGTCCTCGGAGAGTCTTGAGTTCCTTCTGCACTTGCAGAAACTGTTCCTGGAACTCGTCCAATCTTCCATACACGCCAGCGTCCTCACTGGGAGCGTGATGATATACTTGTCTGCTCGGTGGAGGAAAAGTATGCATAATCGCTTCTGGAGAAGCCATGACAGCAGATCTTGGTATCTCATCATTTTTTTGCGCATATCCCGTAGCTTTTGCTCTTGGAACTTCTATTTCCAGAGGTCTGTAACCCTCCGGTGGATGCATATCCGTTGTGACTCTTGGAACTTCAGAAACTGGGGGTATGTACCCGTCTGGAATGAAGTTATATGGCATGCTCCAAGGTCGGTTGGTCGGCATGGTATACTGAGGAATAGGAGTAGAAACAATCTCGGAAACCACAGTCTTTTGTGGTTCTTCTGGTGGAGGTTGTCTTTGTGCAACCACCAGAGCTTCTACCATACTATTGAGCCTTTCAACAGCCTCTTTGAGAGTAGTAACTTCTTCTCTGAGTTCTCCATTCTCTTGTTCTAAGTCTTCCATTCTTTTCTTGCGACTTGAACGAGTGTTGTATGAATGAGACAGCTTGAATGTCTTGCTTCACCTCCCTCTCCTCATCTCTTTCTGGAGAAAGGAAAGTGACGATTAGATCCGCGATAATTCTCGTGTCAGTGCGTATGACTAAAGCGATGCATGATGTGCAATTAAGTTAATATTTTTAAAGAAACACCATAATTACGTTATGAAACATCAAACTTTTTATTAATTAAGAGAAAACGCCGTTTTTTACACACTTTGAAAAGGGAAATACAGAGAAACAGAGAGAAAGGACTCTAAAACTTTGACAAAGAGCCGGCTTCACGTTCTAACCTTTTCTTCTGTTTCTTGAGCTGAGCATTCTCTGACGTAAGTTGATCGATGATCCAGGAAGCAGGACGGATATGATGAGAAAATGACGTTTGTGTCACTTGTGTTAGAACAAGATTTGTTCTGATCAATATTCTTAGTTTTGATGATAACAAGGATATGAATTTTGTGTGAGATAATGTGGTACTCTAATACATTGCAAATTCCCTTTCAGGAAATATATAAAGAGTATGCACAAATCAGCGCTCAGAAGCTTTGTCTCAGAAGGTTTAGCATGCAACATCAGAACATGGTCTGGCAAGACATCAGAAGATGGTCAAGGCAGAATCAGAACATGGGTCTATGGAAGCATCAGAAGAACTTGAGATCAGAAGCAGAAGCACTGAAGCTCTCATGGTATCACGCTCAGAAGCACTTCAAGGTCAGAAGACAAGAAGATGCTATGCACCAAGCTGTTTGACTCTGATGATATTCAAATATTTTATTCACAAACATCAGATCAGAAGAAAGTATAGGTAGCAGGCTACGCTGACTGACAAAAGGAACGTTGGAAGCTATTAAAGGCAACGTCAGTAGACACAGTGTGACCAAGGCTCGAGGTAGTTGACAAAAGCGTGAAACATTAAATGCAATGCTGTACGGAATACGCAAAGCATTAAATGCGCCCAACGGTCATCTTCTCAAGTGCCTATAAATATGAAGTTTTGATGAGAAGCAAGGTTGACGATTTGCTAACAATTAACTTGCTGAAACGCTGTTCAAATTCAAAGCTCAGAAACTTCATCTTCATCAAAGCTCACTACATTGCTGCTGTAATATATTAGTGAGATTAAGCTTAAACGTTAAGAGAAATATCACTGTTGTAATTATAGCTTTTCAGAAGCATTTGTAATACTCTTAGAATTGATTACATTAATTTGTAAGTAACTAGAGTGATCAAGTGTTGATTAGGATACTCTAGGAAGTCTTAGCTTGTGTCTAAGCAGTTGTAATTAGAGTGATCACGTGGTGGTCAGGATACTCTAAGAAAGTCTTAGCTTGTGTCTAAGCATTTGTTCCTAGAGTGATCAGGTTGTGATCAGGATACTCTAGAAGACTTAGTCGTGGGCTAAGTGGAAAACCATTGTAATCTGTTGCGATTAGTGGATTAAATCCTCAGGTGAGGTAAATCACTCCGTGGGGGTGGACTGGAGTAGTTTAGTTAACAACGAACCAGGATAAAAATAACTGTGCAAATTGTTTTTATCTTTCAAGTTTTTAAACTACACTTATTCAAACCCCCCCTTTCTAAGTGTTTTTCTATCCTTCAACTTGTCGATTGAGTACTTCTAGTAACTCATCCTTCCGTCTTAAGATGTTCTGAATCTCAACATTTTCCGTGTTGACGATTCGATAGTTGTTTCTCCAAGCATTCCTTTCTTCACACACCTTGGTTAATGCCGCTTGTAGTTTCTCAACATCGGTGGAGAAAAGGAAGATTGGTTCCCTTAGGGGAATAGGTTCTTGACGCTGATATGGCATCCTGAGCTTGAATGCTCTGACGCGTACCCATTGAAGGTAAGGATCCAAGGAGATGCAAAGAAGTTTTTCTAACAATCTTCTCCCTTTTGTATGAACAAGACGCCAGGCTTGGATAATTTCCTTCTTCAGCATGTTACCGTGATCGTCGATGTTCTTGAAGAATAGACCCTCCAATTGAATACTACTTGGTATATTTTTCATGGGATAGCCGTATTGACGACGGGCTAAAGCTGGATTATAACTGATTCCTCTCTTAGTTCCAATAAAGGGTACGTTGGGATAACTTCCACAACTGAAGATGATCTTGGTTCCGTCGTTGTCAGGACTACACCAATCAATGTCCGAATGAGTGAGGGACATGATTTTCTGTGACCAGTGAAGGCCATCCATCATGTTCCAGAAAGTGCTAGACTTTGGCAGGTGCGAGGCGAACCATTCGTATAACAACAGTACGCAGCATGTGATCAATCCTCCACGTTGCAAGTTTCTTGAATGCACAGAGTGGTAAGCATCCGCAGGCAAGGTTGGAACTGGATTTCTAATTAAGAAGATCTTAATTGCGTTGATGTCGACGAAGTTGTCAATGTTTAGGAAACAAAAAAAAATCCGTAGATAAGCAAAGCCAAGATTTCCTCAAAAGCGCTCGTATCTTGGATGTTGACGAAGTACCGAGCTTGATCCAATAGGAACTTGTAGGGCAATCCTTGAATTCCTCCTTTACTCACCATATGAGTTCTGATGTCGACTACGTTTAAGGGAGTAGTTGCTGAAATGATAATGTCGTCAGGATTCGTTTCCAAACCGGAATACGGATCTTGCGCGTACACGGGTATTCCAACCAGACGAGAGTACTCCTCCAACGTAGGAATGAGTTGATAATCTGGAAAGGTGAAGCAGTGATACGTTGGATCGTAAAATTGTACCAATGTGGGAAGAATCCCATCCACAATGTTGATATTGAGAAGAGGCAAAAGTTTTCCATACTTCTCCTTGAATGCCTGGGGGATGACCACCAATTTTTCGAGCTTTTCCAATTCCTCGACCTTTGGAATTTTGAAGGTGTATTTCCTAGCTCTCTTTCTTCCGTAATCCATGGTATGGATCCTTTAGTCCTTTCTCCATTTCTCTCTTTCTCTCTATGAAGTTCAAAACGTTCGTTATTTAGTTTCCTTGAAAAACAACTCGAAAAAGACTCTTTGTTTTTATTATTATGATGCATGAATGCATGAATGCGCACACACGAGTTTTTAAACAAACATGGCGTAGAAGGGTATAGTGGTCATGGAGTCACATCGCAAACCTCGCCCCAGGGTAAACTATGGATACGGATTTTTGTACCTGTAGAACGGGTTCTAGGGGTCTCAGAGCTTTTGCTCAATCTTAAAGATACGTTGATTGATATCTGTAAGAGAGTTTTCCCTGAGCGTAGTATCTGCGTGACAATTACTTTCATAATCACCGCTCTATGTCCTAAAAAAAGGCTTTAAGTGGGGTTAATGGGTTTCTAGGTCCTCCTGGTACAAATCAGTCTCGGAATGCATTGGCGGAGTTAATCACAACCAGCCAGGAAAATCCCAAGAGTAGATTTGGGAACCAAGATTAGAGGGCCTTCATCGAGAAGACATCCTCCACCCTATCTTATGTTGCACTCAAATCCGGGTATAGGATTTCTCACCACAAGGGGGAATCAAGCCCTTTCCCGATACAGAAAAAAACAAAATAAATAAGTATATATGCAACAATCACATGAAATGACACAGAGGTTAGGCAGTACCTCTCTTGTTTGAGGGGGAATTTGGCATCCTTAATTCCTCATTGGGGGCTGGACCAGCACAGGTCAACCATTGGTTTGGATGAAAAACCAAGGTTATTAATTTCCCCATCAGAGTCGCCATTTTTCTGTGGTGTCGTTTTTTTTACCTCCCCGTTTCACTTGGGAGGACGGCACGCTAGACCCTTCATGCATAATTTGGAAGGAGGGAAGCGCCCGTGGTGGGATGAATTTTGTTTCAGTTCTTCCTACGATAACACACAAACTTTTTAATTATCCTACGAAAGAGGAAGGGGAAAAAGATCTCAAATAAACCCTAGGAGTTTGCTAAGTGTGGGGATTCACCTAGACTAGAAATTCTGGAGTCCGGGAGGTCAGTTATACATAAGGAAGGTTTTAAGCATCCTACATATCTGTAGTACTCTACGAGAACCTTCTCTATGTCTATGTGTTTGTGTTTGTTGTTAATTGATTGGGAAAGTTTCTCCTTTGTATTAAGAGAAGGAATTGAATTGAATGAAAAGAAAGACAGACAGATTGACTATTTTTGGTTTTTTATTAGCTCGCTGAGATTCCTTGTGAACCTCATGCCTACATATCCCTAATGGAAGTCAGAGCTTTTTGTAGTTCGGAGAACTAATTAAGGAAATTAATTATTTTTGGTGCCTTGCTTGAAGCTCAAGGTTGAAGCTTGAATTAAATCTCTGTTTATAGTAAAGAGACATGAAATCATCTTTACAGAGAGGTATTTCTACTATTCCACCACAAACATTTAAAGTGACAGAAAAGCTGAAATCATTTCATTAAAAGAGGGACCTTACTTGTTTATGTGCAAGTATACCAGTCAAATGTCTCTTGAATGAAAGAGGGATTCTCAACCAAATTAGGGAAAGTTACAAATGCCTGGGTTAACTAGCCAGAGCATGTCTATCAAAAATCCTAAATGGGAGAATGATTAAAATTAAAATTGAAATGTTTGTTTGTTTGTTTGAATGTGGTGAGATAGGAGAAATATCTCTCTATAGAGATAAGCTATATCTATCTACTGTATAAAAGATTTGACTTTAGCTGGCTTGTATGAGGCCCAAGCTTGAGGCTTTTTGATTGATTATTATTGACTCTGGGAGATGACTCCAGTGGGGAATAACTTAAACTAAAAGGTTTTGTGTTCTGTACAAAGCCCAGAATTGAGGCTGACTCAAGTTGGAGAGTGCTTATTTTATGGATTGAAGGATTTATTTTATTGTTCTGTACAAAGCCCAGAATTATGGCTGACTCTACCTAGGGAGACTCTACTTTGTGCCTTGTACAAAGCCCAAGGTTGTGGCTGACTCTTAATTGGGGAAGACATTGTTTTCTGCCTTGTATGAAGCCCAAGGTTGTGGCTGACTGTTGAGGAAAACTGAATATGGATGACTCTATGGGGAGAAGATCCTAAAGGTTAGGAATCTTTTTACACAGGAAATGTGGTTTATATGCCTTATACAAAGCCCAAGGTTGTGGCTACTTGATGGCGAAGGACTCATTGGGGAATTTATCTTCTGAAAGCTGAATTTTTGGAAGCTAACCCTTTCCAGGGAATTTTGATAAAATGAAGGAATTATGGAGGCTGACCCTTTCCTGGGGTTTTTGAATGACGGCAGAATGATTAACTATTTGAGACTTCTTGTTTAAAGCCCAAGATTAAGGCTGACACTGACTGAGGATAGACAGATATGGGTCCTAGACTCTGCTAAGGGGAAAAATTATTGAAGGGTGACGAGACTGTCCATGTCTCTCATTCCAAAAGGTGTACTCAATACTGAGATTGAGGCGTTCTTAGCTTGTTTAAAGTTTGGTTTTAAGAATAGAAGAAACTCACCAGGGTAGGCTAAAAGGTGACTAAAGACATGTTCCTATTTTTATAAGAAGCCTGATGGGTCCTTGTATACAAGCTCAAGAGTAAGCTGGGAATGCTTTTAAGAAGCCTATGGGTCCTTGTACAAAGCCCAAGAGGAGGCTAATCGAGGGTCATTGAGGGTCCTTGTTATAGCACAAGAGAAAGCTATGTGGTTTTAAACTTATTTTGGCTCTAAGCAAATGGGTAAGAGGTTTCACCGGGAATAATTCCTCCTGGGTGGATGTGTCCTAATTTGGGTTCTAAGGCTTTTTTCAAGATGTTTCACCGGGAATAATTCATCTTGAGGGTTTGAACTAAAGATCTCTAATTAGGAAAGAGCCTTCACCGGGAAGACATTCTCAATCCTAGGCTATAGTCCTATATATATATATATATATATATATATATATATATATATATATATATATATATATATAGTTTAACTGTCCTGAGGTTTATACTCAGACGTAGTTCTAAACAATATGTATACAGTTTATATTTGACAGTAATTTAAATGAAGACTGTAAATTGAAAGCTATAAAGCCTAACCTGGATGGAGTGGAGGCCTTTGAAGATGTATGTACAAAGCCTTACCAGTAGCTTGGTTATTTATTGGCAACAGTTGAATATTTATTATAAACAGTTAAAGGTTTTTTAAAACAGAAGAAGTGAAGATGGACATTAGGTCACATAGGTATCTGAAGAGTTTCACCGGGAATAATGCCCTTCAAATACCAGAACAATGTTTTGAAAACAGATGAGAATATTTTGTAAATACAGTTTTTTGAAAACAAACTAAGAAAAGAAAAAGGTGTTGGGTCTTACACTCTATTAGAGGCCCAAATAAATGATTTACTGTTTATGAAAATACAGTTGGATAATGATTTGAAATGATACAAGGTTTTGTTGTCTGAAAACCTTGATCATCTGTTTAATCGGAGATTTAAAACAGTTTTGAAAATTGACAATAGTCAACTTAATTATGATAGAGGCAAAGCCTATATCTAATTAAGACCTAAATGAATAGGGTTTTATCACAAAAATGTGTACAAGGGATTAGGTTTTTGAAGATCAAATGAAAAAACTATATTTAAAGTATTAAAAGAAACTTAAAAATAAGTCATTTTAAACCTAGTAAAAGTATATCAAATAAATATTATTTTTGTGATTTTTTTGGATATTCATAAAATATATATATTAAATGAGAAGTGTGTGAAAAATCAAGTGAAAATGACTTAATTTGATAGGTGAATTAACTGTGTGGAGTTGTGAAGAAAATGAAGGAAATTAGTGGTAAAAAAATAGGCTTGTCTCCACCAAGGCTTGAACTCACGCTCTTGAAGTCATCAATTCAAAATAACACCACTGGGGCCAACGCGCGCTTGGTGACAGAGTAGTGACCCCAAGGCAATGTATTGGGTATCAAGTGTATAAGGCAAAGAAAAAAATAAAATCAAAAGGTCTGTGGCGAGGGGGATTCGAACCCTAGACCTATGGGCAAGAGAGTACTAAGAGCGCATGTGAGGCCACTAGGGAAAACAATGAATTCGTTTAGTAAACGGATTCAACTAAGTATATTTTAAACTTAAACCCTGATATTCAAAAGAATGGCGCCATTACCATCTTCGTCTTCAACCTCCAGCTCAAACATTTTTGAATTTCTGAACTCTCTCAATTCTCAACCATTTGCAAAGATGTAAACATCAAACTTGTTCTAAATTCTCTCACGGTTTCAAATATGTAACTAACATAAGCTATAATTAACTATAACTAACGAATTATATAAAAGACGTGAAGAACCCTAAAAATTGAAAATGAAATTAAATTGCTATACTGTAAGATGAATAGATGATGATAGAGGGTTTTCAATCCTCTAATGATGGTGAATGAAATGGTGTTGAGTTTTATCACAAAGAGTGCGTAAATTAAAGAGGTGGAGTTCAAAAACTTACCTCCAAAACTGAAGGTCATGATGATGATGGAGAGCTTCTGGCTTTGAGTGAATGATTGCAAAAGCTTCCTGGGACCTTATTGATGCTATCTGGGCACTTGGATTGCTTTGAAAACCTCAGAAATGATCTACTCGACCCCTCTTATGACCATCTGGATAGCTTCACTACACCCTTAGGAACGTGTATGAATTCTTGAATTTGCTTGACACCCCCTGAATTGATCTATAGGGACCCAACTGACTTTGCTCCAAAGTGA